>NC_056733.1:1235049758-1235246613 GCF_019279795.1 Protopterus annectens | reverse complement strand
CAATGTTACAAATAATATGAATGTGTTTAAACAGCCTAGCACTTTCATTCCTTATACTCCACCGAGTATACAAAGATTCCTTGATATATGTGAAACATCTTTTAGGCAGATATATGATGATAATTTGAGTGACTATTACTATGGAAATCTAAATACAAGTGAATATAGAGCACTGAATGAACTAAAGAACTTGAATTCTGTTGTTATTAAACAGGCAGATAAAGGTGGAGGTATTGTTATTTTAGATAAGCAATTGTATGTACAACAAATGTATAAGTTACTGCTCAATAATGATACATACAGAGGAATCTCAAAAGTTACAGTGAATGCCATCATTGATAAAGTGTCTTTTTTGATTTTTGACTTATTAATTACTGATTTAATAGATGAACCACTGTTTAAATATTTTAATGTCTTGAATCCAACTATTCCTAAGATTTATGGTTTACCAAAGGTTCATAAAGACAGAAGTCTGCCACCAATGCGTCCCATAGTCTCAGGCACTGGTTGGTGTACAGAACCGCTGTCTATTTTTGTTGAAAGTACACCGCATGTGCTCTTAGACAAATGTGAAAATATTTTAAGAGACACAAAAATGTTTCTAGAGAAATTACATACTAGAATTGAAAGTTTATCAGATATTAATGACTTTGGTCTTGTTACTATGGATATAGAGTCATTGTTTACAAGTATCCCAAATACATGGGACATTAATATGATTAGAAATTTTCTTACAAGAAATAATTGCTTTACCAATGAAAAAGTACAACTTATATGCAGTTTGTTAGAGATTATTCTGGAAAATAATGTTGTATATTTTGAAGAACAATTCTTTCTGCAACAGATCGGTGTTGCCATGGGCACACCATGTGCAAATAGTTATGCTGATCTATCTCTTACATTCTGGGAACAAACACATGTCTTTTCTGATAAGAATCCATTTATTAGTCAGCTTTTATGGTATACACGTTTTGTGGATGATGTTTTTTTATTAAGGAAAGGCAATATATCTGAGCTTATATTATTTATTAACTATTTGCATACAACTACTGATTTTCTGATATTCACATACAAATTTTCTACATCTGAGATTGATTTCTTAGATGTACATATAATCAAATCAGAGTTGACAGGTTTTACCAGCAAAATTTTTCATAAACCCACGAAGAAAAATACATACCTGCACAAAACCAGTATGTATCCTAGACACATTCCAAGAAATGTGCTCAAGGAGCAGGTATACAGAACATTAAGATTACACAACAATGATAATGATGCAGTACTAGCTTTGAATAAATTGAAAACTGATTTTTTAAGAAGAGGATATCATATGGATGAAATAGATAGAACTATTTCTGATGCTTGGACACTCAGGGACTCTAAATGTAAAGCGTACTTTCAATCTTCTAATTCTATTACGTCAGATAGCAGTAATTTGAGAAATAATACACAAAATAATAGCATTAGAGCGTTTTTTCAGTATGCTAGTAATGTTAATCAGTATACTAATATTATTAAACAACATTGGCACATTTTACATGAGATTCCTTGTTTACATTCTTTCATTGGTAATGCACTTAGTTTCAGTTTCAGAAATAATCTAACATTAAAACAACAATTGTGTAATAAAGACGCTAAAAACTACCTATAATTCCAGACGCAAAGGTACTTTTCCTTGTAGGTCTTGTACTGCTTGTACACATATTCATAGTACTACACCATATATTCATCCTGTTAATTTTACACTATACTCTCATTCATATGCAGACTGTAAAACCACAGATGTTTATTTTTGTTTCTGCCAAATATGTCATGCCTTCTATATAGGAAAAACAAATAGAAACTTAAAGGATAGAATATTGGAACACATAAGAGACATCAGAAATAACAAAACTACTAGTGCGCTTGCTCAACATGTTTTAAACACTGACCCTTCACACTCTTTCAAGTTCTTTGTTTTACAACATATACATAGAAATGTGAGGGGAGGAGATATAGAAAATTTTACAGAGAGCCGAGAACAAAGATGGATTATCAAGCTCAATGCTGATAGATATCCAGGCTTAAATGGTTGTACATCACTGGTTCCATTTCTTAAAGCTAGACACCTTCAACACGATTAATTTTTGCATAAAATAAATAAAAAAAAAAAAATATATATATATATATATATATATATATATATATATATATATATATATATACATATATTTCTTTCATTATATATTTTGTATTATGCATTTTTTATATATATTACATATATGCATTTTTATGAGATTATTTAATTGTTTTAAATTAGATATGCATAAATATGAATATACTATGCATTTTTATTTATATGCATTTTTTATATATATGCATTTTTAATGAGATTATTTAACTGTTTTAAATTAGATATGCATAAATACGAGCATACTTTACATTTTTGTGTATATATATTTTATATGCGTATTTTAAAATATTCTTGTCATATATGCCTTTAAATTTTCAAAAGTTGTATGATGTCACTAATTGGAAAAAAATGTTTTGACTGAGAGTGATATAAAACAAGCAGTTGAACAGTTAATTCTTTGTCTGATGAAGCAACGAAGGTTGTGAAAGCGCTCACATCTCCTTTTTACTTTGTTTAAGTAAAGACGTTATTGTGTGGTACCCGGTATAGTGTTTTCTCTCATATACTTCTCTTTTTATATACTGGGTTTTACCTGTAAGCCATTTTGCTTTTCGTTTATTATGATAGCCACTAAACACAGGTGTGGAGGGTGCACTTTTTTGCATTTTAACCTAATTTCAAGGTCTGGCAGGTTGTTGTTTAAGCATATTGCATTGAACAAAGCCACCTTAATTTGATCCTGTTTTAAATTAATATATTTACCACATTGGAATATTCATTATCTTGTCTTTAAATAAAAAGGCACTATGAGGACATCAAGTCTTTATCCAGCATGTGGAAGCCTTTGAATGAGAGGTGCAGGCCTATCTGAGGAGATTTTTGTCCCTGATGTTTTTGAATTCTGATGGATTGGACTCAAGGGCTGTAGGCAGTGTAAGGTAAAGCTACCTACTGGATCCCCCTGGAATGATATCAACTTAAATAATTATTGGAGTACATCATCTTTTCTTTGTAACCTAGACATTGCATGTGGAAAATGAAGGATTCTGCATAGTATCAGGGTCTTGCCTGCATTTGACACATGTATAGAGAACTCAGACATTTCTCACTGTATCTTACTTTATTGATTGACATTTGCTTACTGGTAAAGTCCAACTGGTCATAGGTGCCCTTTTTCAGCAGAGGCCCAGGGAGAAAAGCTGTATGGCACCATTTCTGATGCAATCATCATTTATAATAGCAATTTCTTTAATGCAGTATTCATTGTATACATAGCATAATGGTACATATCATAAAATGTGTATTGATATTCATAAAAATTAAATTTATAAGCCTTTTACTGAGACCTCACAGATGGAAGGGTGGTGTATAAGATAGGCAGAAGTAATTTAAGAAATACAATAGAGTGAGGTATTAGAGGAGATAGGCCAGTTTGAGTGCTAACAGAGAAGTACATAGTAATTTGGTTGTGCCAATTAGAAGTAGGTATACTAGGTAGAATAGTTAAAGAAGTACAGTAAAGTGAGGTATTAGAAGGTGACAAGATGATTAAGTGATTTAGTGGTTTAAAGGGAGGTATAAGAAAGGTGATGAAGGAATTTAGAGAGCTATGTTCCAGATGAGGAGCAGGGACAAAGCCACTAGGCAGAGAGGAATTATTTTAGTAATGGTTTGATTAGATGAAGGTATGTAATATATTAACTTATATAGGAATTTCTTTCCACGTCCTATCTACACTATTGGGAAAGAGACTGATGTCAGCAGCCCATTGTGGTTTGTAGATGGCAAGCATTTGTTGATTATTTGACCTATGGGGATGATTTAGAAAATGGCATTGGAGTGGGAGACTAATTGCTGGGCAGACAGATGGGGTATGGATGATTTTATGGGTTAAGATGAGCTGAGTATAAGATAGGTGATGGGTCTGATAAGGTTTGTTGCAAGAAAATCTGGCAACTTTGCTATGACATTATTCAAATTAAAAACTAAGTGCGGATTGTAGGTTGGTCATGAAAGGAGCTTCATATAGGAGAGATGATAAGAGGTAAGTGATAGCCAGAGTTACCTTGGCAGAGTCTGTAAGGAATTTATTTACTCTGTGTAGGGTGCCAAGCTTTGGTTGAGTTTTCTTGATGCTGTTGTAGATATGTAAATCAAATTTAAGATTTTCAATTGTCATACCAAGTAGTTTTACATTTGGGGTGATTTCAATCATGATATTAGAAGAACTTTTAAAGTTGCTGTTTTTTTCATGGAAATGGGATTTTGGGAAAAAAGAAGTAATTTAAATTTTGGGGGATTTACTAGCAGGTGATTATCCTGTAGCCAACTTTCAACAGAGTTAAAGGTTTTTTGAATAATTCTCTAAAGATATATTAGGTTGTTGGAAATGAATATTAGGTTTGAATCATCAGCATGTTGTATGAGGGTAGCTTGCTGAAAGGATTTATGTAAATTGTGAGTGAATATACTAAACAGCAGAAAGCTGAGAATTGAGCCATGTGGCACAGTGGTATTGACAGGAAGGAAAGAAGGGAGAAAAAGTGGAGAGCCATTTAATAGACTGGTATCTGTCAGTTAAGTTGTTGTTAAACCATAGCACTGTGGGTTGTGATAGTCCAAAGAAAGACAGATTGTAGAGGAGTTTTTGCTGACAGACTAGATCCAAAGTTTAAGTGAGATCAAGGAAAACAGAGAAAATAAGTTTGCTTTTGTCTCTGGCTTTGTTAATACCATCTATGAAAGTTACCAAGACCATGATGTATAGGATTCAGGAGCTTTTCCTGAAGATTATGATGAATAAGTTGCTTCTGATTGCATTTCTCCAGAATTTTTCACAAACAGGATAACATAACAATAGGTCTGAAATTGGTTATATCAGATGAGATTTTTCCTTTATGAAAGAGGGCAATGAAGAATTTTTTTCCACTGAGAAGGAACATATGATTCCTTCATAGAACTATTAATTAGAAGAGACACATGATAGGCTATGGAACTGATAGCATTCTTGACGTGCTCTGCTGGGAGATTATCTACTGAAGGAGAACAGGGTTTCAGTTTAAGAAAAACTGATTTGATGTACAAGGTTGGAATGTGTTTTAGGGTGAAAAGGGAGTGTGTGCTGTCTGAGGATAGGGCATGTAAGGATTGTTGGGAGGAAAATAAGGGCTTTAATGCTTTCTGTAAAATGTGGGTTAATGGAGCAGCTATTTCACTGGGAGTGTTATTTGAGGCAGGATTAGGAGTGGTGAATATTCTAGGGAGGAGTATATTAATAGTAGAAGACCAGAATTTTTTAGGGTTGGAAGACTGATTTAGTAAGGGGTTACTAAAATAGATTTTCTTGATTTGATTACATAGTTCTTTAAAGTGTTGTAAGTTTTGGGGAGATTTATATTTTAATATTTTTTCCAAGCCCTATCCCTTTCATACGTTAGGTACTGTTTTGAGTGAATAAACAAGGAGTATGGTTATTCTTTATTCTTTCTGTGCTAGTTGGAGCCAGACTTTTGAGAGTTTTCAAAAAATGTGAGTTAAATTTATGTACAACTTCATCAAGTGGACTATTTTTAGGATAGACCAGCTAAAGGAGGTAAGAATTTTGTTAAATATATCATGGTTAAAATTAGTGAGGTTATTGGAAGTTCTAAGTACATGCTGTTTGTCATGATGGGGCCAAGTCTGTTTGCATATAGAGGGAGGTGATTATTGAGGGAATCAGAGAGAGTGCCACTGGATGCATACTTAGTGGAATTGGACATCAATATCCAGTCAAGAACTGAGCCACCATTTTGGGGATAGTTATAAAGTGTGGGGGAGGAAATGAGTTGATTTCATCCAAATATGTTTAGGCTAGATGATAAATGTTTTGTGGAGATAATCTGCCAAATGAAACTAACATCACAATTCATAGAGTTGTTTGCCCCAAGTCATTCACTTATACTAGAAAGCATTCACCTAATTATTCTACAGATGACATTTTGAAATCTGGCCTGCCTCACTTTTTATTTTGCTTTGCAATGAATACAGGCTGCAAACACTGCAGTAAGCTTATCCAGTGATCTCACATATCTGCAAAAAAGAATGATAAAGACACTGCAGTTCAAGTCAAATTAAGTCAAGGAACTGGAGGTACATGTTCATTTTAAGCACCAAATCTATCTATATTCCTTTTAATGTAATTCATAATCTTGGGAATGTCGGTCATATGATTATGTGGCTGATAATGCTTTCCGGTATCCTATTTTCTCTCAGTGCTTCAGTGGGGCACATAACTCATTACAAGTTAGTAGACAGTTGATGAGACCCTTCATCATGTCAATATCACATTTATCTCTTTATTGGTAATACCATATTTCGAACCCATTAGATATTTAAACTGTTTAGGTATAAGATGTCTTCATTTATTTTCCTTTTCTGTCCAACTCCAGGATAAAGCATGTCTATTTTTGTATATCTGTTAACATCCTCTTGGTTTAGTAAAGTAACAATAAGCATCTTTCAGAACATGGATATTTCTAAGTTTGCAAAAAAATAAAATGTTCATACACTAAAACATTACAATCACTTTAGGTATAAAGTGCCAAATATTAGTATAATATGTCTTCAGAATTATTTGTTTAGTTGGAAAAAAATGAATGCAGAAGGAAAAAAATATATATACTATCATAGTGCAAACAGTCTTTGAGGCCAACAGGCCCATTTTTAAATTCCATGCATCATATGGTCACACTTAGATTGTCAGTTTCAGAGATATTAAAGACACAGTCTACTTAACCATAATGACATATATAGCTGCATGTGCCAAGTCTAAATTTATTGAACCATAGAAAATAGATTTCAGAAGAGAATTATTACTTGTCAAGATATGCATGGCACTTGCAATAATGATAAAGGGATTTTTAGTGTTTATAACATATACCAATGAAGATGTTAAACAGACGAGTGTTGACTATTTGTTGTGGTTTGCTTGTTTTAGAAACACAAAATATTTAATATCATGTCTGTATGCCCTAACCTTTCTTTTGATGCCTGTAGAGATTTGTATTTTCTCTTTCTTCTGACTGTTTTTTTTTTTTGGTTTGAGCCTGACTTGGGACATTAAAGGTAACTTGACTTTATAGATATAATTTAACACAGTGCCTCCTAATGATACCCCAGATATTGACGTGGCTAAGTGTACTTGTTTCTTAGAAATATTATTAATATTTACATTTTTGATTGCATATCTACCATGAACTTTGCTGTCATACCAGTGGCCATAGGTGAGTTATTTCGGAATTAATGAGCAAGTTATTGCTGAATTTCTAGATCTGTAAAACATTAAAACGGGTCCATTGTCTGAGCTGATGGATATGCAGGTTCCAGACATTGAGACAACTTTGTCTATTAGTGGTATAATAAGTTTTGTCTGAAGTGAAAGATATTGGTCTGACTGCCAGACATCAAGAATATAGACATTGATTACTTCACAGAAATCACTGCTGATACTTTTCCATATAAAATCTGGTACATCTGACTTTAGAAATGGTACCGTTGTGTTTCTAATTGTGCTTACATGGGACTCTAAACAGTTGTTCAGTATATTTTCTGTCATGCTGTCCATGTTAGCATCTTTCTCCGTAGAAGTGCTTTAAGTATTACAACAGCTAGATGAGCTATATGGTACATCTTTAGCAAACTTATATAAAGCAACATGGATTGTCAGCCTTGAGCATTTAAGAAAATGCTCTCCTTATTTTTGCAAAGTAGCCATCTTCTTTGTGGCATCATAACTGTTAAGCTTTGTTGCATCTAGGTCAGTTTTATTAAATAATTATTTTGGCACATAATCACTTAAGCTTTTTTTAATTCATTAATTTATTTATTTTATTTTACATTTGTTAACTGGGAAAGTCCATCTGCACATGTGTCCTTTTTCGGTGGAGGCCCTGGGAGAAAAGCTCCAAGATGCATACATACGAGATACATACATTACAATGTAGACAGTATAGTATATAGTTTCAAACATATGAGTAAAACATCATTATATATATTTCAAATACATAAAACATATTTGCTGCATTTGTAATACATAAAAGCGTTTTTAGTTTTTAATAGTTTAATAGTTGCTCTTCAACTTCTTCTTCCTCCTCTACCTCGTGTGCTCTATCTGATCTGTACACTCTGATGTCATGTTTACAAATTATTCTGCTAGCTCATCACAAGGCCCTCTTTAATACACTTTTACTTCACTACCTACAGATATAATCTCTAATGCTGTCTTTTTTATTTGAATTTCTCTATGGAAGTGGTACAGTGCTAGGCTCCTTCAACAGCTTTCATTCCTTAATAGCTGTATAGACTGAGGGTTATTGAATATGGTGATGAGTGGTTTGTGGGCTGTTAGTAAGTGCAGTGCTTTCTAGAACAGTTAAAATATTCAAGTAATCTCCTAATTCTGAAAATGAAATAAGTCAAAAAATCATAACAATACAAACTAATTTATTTATTTTATTTTATGTTGACATATGTTAACCAGGAAAGTCTGACCGAGCAAAAGCCCTTTTTCAGCGGAGGCCCAGAGAGAAAAGCACCAAAGTACAACAAATTATTCCATTACTGTAACTAATAGGATTAACAGTAGCATACATAGTCTAAACAGACACAACCCGGACCTCCCTCATCTGTTGGTCCTGCACCACCCTTGGGTGGAACCGCTGCAGGGGACAGGGCTCATCCTCCACTACACATATGCATGGAGAGGATCTTGTCAGCTGGCAAGAAGTCCATAGCATGGTGTGCAGTGTCCTCCAGTCAGAGCTGGATGAATGACTGTGCCAGGCGGAGGACAGACTGGCACAACTTGAAAGGCAGCTGGCCCCTCCAGCTCAACCCCTAGCACAGCCACCTTTGGGGCCGTGAAGGAGTAGTGGTGACTGCCATCGAGTTAGGACATATTTATTTTATTTATTTATTTTATTTTACATTTGTTGACCGGGCTAGTCTAGCTGTATACATATCCTTTTTCAGTAGAGGCCCGGGGAGAAAAGCTCCAACATAATGGCAATACATGTTGAGAATACATGTTACATAATGAGAATACATGTTACATTTACAAGATATAAAATAGGAATAACATAGATTTTACAAATAGGAATAACATAGATTTTATATAAACACAATAGAAAAAACAGCAGGTTATACATACTAGTTATATGGCATATACTAAGTGAAAATAATAGACTGGATCAAGAATTATCAGGTTACTTTGTGAGGTCAAGAGATTTTAGTAATCTGAGTAAGGGAATAGGATTAAGGTGGTATGGGACTAGGTTGTTATGAGATAGATAAGTTAGTCAGGTTCCGAACATGGGCATAGCCATTGTAACTTAAGATCTTCTTTGAGGTTATTTTTGAACTGATTATGTGAGGTCATGAGTCTAAGGTAGTTTGGCAGGGAATTCCAAGGCTTTCCAATGGAGTTTAGAGGGGCGCACCACCCGAGTTCTTAGATTTAATGGTTAGGATCTGGACGCTATTAGATGATTGAAGGGAATTAAGGTTGGAGTAGGGGGTCAGAATACTGCACAGTGAGGGAGTTCAATCCAGTTGGTTGATTATTTTAAAGGCTTCAGTGAGTTGGTTAAGTTTGAGAAGATTGGGCAGTTCCAACCAGCCAAGTTTTTTTAGGTTAAGGCAATGGTGGGTGCGATATGGGATTGAGGAAAGAAAGAACTGGGTGCGTTGGGCAATAGTTAATTTGGCAGTAGGGGTTAAGTTTTTATTCTGTACATGGATCCAAGTTTCTTGTTAACAGATTTTACGGTTTGGGTAATGTGTATGTCAAATTTAAGCTTATGGTCATTAGTAACACCTAGTAATTTGGTACTGGTGACAGGGACTATGATGGTCCCATTGATGGATTTAACATGGAAGGTCATATTGTTAGTATTTGGGAGTTCTTTTCCTAGGGGTGTGAAGACGTTGGGGAAAAATAGTAGTAATTTGGTTTTTGTTGGATTGAGTAGGAGTTTCAAGTCGGTGAACCATTTTTCTACTAAAGTAAAACAGAGTTGAGTAGTTGTTTGTGGAGTTGAGAGGGAGACATCTGAGCAGATCAGGGTGGAGTCGTCAGCATATTGAATGCAGGTGGATTTAGGGATGACTGAGTGAAGGTTGTTTATGAAGATGGAAAACAGAAGAGGACCAAGTATGGAGCCCTGAGGAACACCGATGGTATTGGGGAGCAGGTCTGATAGCCTGTTTTGCCACAGGACAGCTTGTTGCCTACCAGAGAGGTATGCCTTAAACCAGCTTAGTGCTGGGGTGTTCAGATGTAGGCGTTCCAGGGTGTTAAGTAGGAGCTGGTGATTGACCATATCGAACGCTTTCAATAGGTCAAGAAAGAGGGCGGAGGATATTAGTTTGTTGTTACGATTGTTATTAATGGAGTCGACAAAGGAAAGGAGGGCGGTAGTTGTACTGTGGTGGGGGCGAAAGCCATGCTGGGAGTTAGACAAGAGACGATTAAGGGTTAGGTAGTGAAGGAGTTGTTTGTGAACACATCTTTCCATAATTTTCGCTATTGGGGACAGAATTGCTATTGGTCTGTAGTTGGATGTTGTAGGACATCAGTCCCACTATTAACATCTAGGGGGCGCATGGGCATCTGATTCCCAACCACCCTCCCCATCCAAGGTGTCTCCCCCCATGTGTCACATACAGCCCCTGTCTGCTGTCTTGTGTGTTTTATCTGTTTGCAAAAGCAACCTCTCTTACCAAACATTCTTACCCACTCTTATGTACACTCCTTCCCCAACATCCCACTCTCACCTTAAAAAAAAAAGGGCATCTGTCCCAAAAAAGAATTACGTCCCTACATAGCTCTGCATTTTGCCCAGAGACATGGTCCCCTTACTCAATCAACCCCAATAATTATCATCATTTTATGTCAGCCACACCCCTCCCTGTGGGGCGTGAGGCTCTAAATTCCAAATTGCCCACAGTCATATCAGCTGTTGCTGTTGAAGAAATGGAGAGGTATGGTCCTTTCCTACACACGTCCTGCACATTTCTAGCTGCCTGTCATATTGTTTTACACCTTGTTTGCCCCCATTTTGTCACTTTCCTGTCTCCCTTTTTTTCTTTTCTTTAAAATTAGCACAGGTTTAAGAGGATGTAAGTGGACCTAAGTGAAGCCAAGCAGATGTAAGCGTTGCTTATCTTCACTAAGATCCATGCAAACCCGCTTACAACTGCTTAAAAGTACCTTAATCACTCTGTATCCAACAGCCTTTGTTCTGCCCAGCAACAAAATAATCAGCCCTGGAATGCCTTAAACCTAGGACCTTGCACATCATAACCACAACAATCTACACAAAGCCATCTGAGCTGTAGATATGTGTGATGTTTTTCAAACATATCATTCAGTAGAGCCATTCAACAGTAGGGAAAAGATTCTGTAGAATTAGTCAACTTATGTATATATATATATATATATATATATATATATATATATATATATATATATATATATATATATATATATATATATATATATATATATATGTGTGTGTGTGTGTGTGTGTGTGTGTGTGTGTATACAGATGTATATGTGTATAGAGATGCATATACATATGGAAGAATAAATACATAATACATGTAGAGATATAAATATGAAATATATACATTTAGAAATACATATATAGATAGAAATGTAAATCAATACATACAGGTATATCTATGTCCATTTTATATATATATATATATATATATATATATATATATATATCTATATATATATATATATATATATGTATCTATATATATATATATATATATATATATATATATATATATATATATATATATATATATATATATATATATATATATATATAAATAAAAATAAGTGGCCAATGTGCCAAAACTCAC
Source organism: Protopterus annectens (assembly GCF_019279795.1). Taxonomy (NCBI): domain Eukaryota; kingdom Metazoa; phylum Chordata; order Ceratodontiformes; family Protopteridae; genus Protopterus; species Protopterus annectens. Next base: position 1,235,234,585 of record NC_056733.1, on the reverse strand, counting down.
ACTGGTAAACTCAAAAGACAAACACAGCAGATCAGCAAGAGATGTTTATATTCACTCTACGAACAAACCTCACAGAACAGAAACAAAAACAACAACAACAACAAAAACAATTGTTTTTGTTTCTGTTCTGTGAGATTTGGTTGTGGAGTGAAAATAAACATCTCTTGCTGATCTGCTGTGCCTGTCTTTTGAGTTATAATATATATATATATATATATATATATATATATATATATATATATATATATATATATATATATATATATATATATATATATATATATATATATATATATATATATATATATATATATATATTATATATATATATTGCTATATATAAATATATATATATATATATATATATATATATATATATATATATATATATATATATATATATTTATGGGTCCACTTTTAAATGCCGAAATCTCGAGTTTTAAAAAAAACAAACCCAAAACACAAAGATGTCGGTATCTTGACATTTAAAAGTAAAAAAAAAAAACACAGATGAACTAAAATAAAGTGTTTGCAGGGGGCCAAGCCCCCTTGTACCCTCCACACCCCCCTACTCAAATATATCAACTCCAAGATCACTCTACAGTGAAGAGAATGGTAAGTGCAACAGGAGCATTACCATTCTCTTAATTGTAGTGCAATCTCGGAGTTGGTATATTTAAGTAGGTGGGTGTGGGGGTGCAGGGGGCCTTGCCCCCCAGCAAACACTTTATTTTAGGTGTCTGTCTTTTTCTTTTTTCCCACTTTAAAATGTTGAGATACCGAAATGTCAATGTTTTGGGTTTGTTTTTTTAAAACTCGTGCTTTCGGCATTTAAAAGTGGACCTATATATATATATATATATATATATATATATATATATATATATATACTTATATTTATATATATATATATATATATATATATATATATATATATATATATATATATATATATATATATGCTTACATATATATGTATTGGAGTTGCACATCAGATCCATACCCCAAACCTTTCACTGTAACAAATCTGTCCAAAGGATGTCAAAATGAGCGTCAAGGGACCCAAAATAGGGACAGCTTTAAAATACTGCCCTTATCCCTCTGCCCCCAGTAGCAGCTGTTCTGCCTTGCAATAGAAGTATCAGTCCTACAAATTTTGAACCTAGGGCCCTGTACACCATAGTCAAAGCAATATACCACTACACCATGTGAGTTCTATAAAATTCTGATGCTTTTCCAAGCATAACAGTCAGTAGAGTCATTCGACAGTAGGGAAAAGATTCTGTAGAATCAGTCAGGCTTGCTATATATACAGGCATTTTTGTATGGTGATGCATATATGTGGACAAATATAGACTAAATATATTATAGAGATATACATGTACAATATATACATATATACATCCACATATATATAGAAAAGTATATAAATACACACACACACACACACACACACACACACACACACACACACACACTCACACATACACACACACACGCAAACACAAGCACACACACGGACACACACACACACACACACACACACACACACACACACACACACACACACACACACACACACACACACACACACACACACAAACACACACATATAAATATAAATAAATATATAACAGCTTTGAACACATATAAATATAAATAAATATATAACAACTTCAAACAAATGCAATCTGAATGTCATGCTGCTCCACACTAGAAGTCCAAATCTCAAAAGGAAGTGACTCAAAGCAGTCCTTATCCACAAAGGATGCACACATGTCCACGATGGTAGCCCAACAAAATGCATCACAGATCCTGCAGGTGTAGCTAACATAGGCTAAAACAGCAATTCAAGTTGTCTGCTATAGGTCCCCAACCATGTCCCAAGAGTCAAACCCCATGTTCCTAAGCAACCTGGATAATATTACTGTCCAACCTAACACTATCATACTGGTTGACCTCAACAACCCCTCCATTATTTGTGAAAGCTAATTATGTATCAGTGCACTTGCCCAATGTTGCCAGGAATACATCCATTCCAATAGCCTGGACCAGATCATTTCCACACCAACTACAAGTAGCAACATCATTGACTTAGTCAGTACTAACATGGGTAACTGTTGCTGTACACCAATAATCAACTCTGCCATGGTTAGAGCTGACCACAAGGTCATCACCTTAGAAATTCACATCCCTCTCACCCCCCTGCAAAGGTAACCACCATGAAAACCCTTTCTAAAGCTAACTTTGGCCTCCAAAGATCAGAGGTGGCTAGCTTCATGGCACCCATGGAAATGGAGACTAGTTTCATGACCTCCAAACACACACTAATGCAGTATGAACATGTACACAAATGCATGGATTCCATCATACACAATCGATACAAGATGCTCCACTCCAGAAAAGGGAAGCCAATCTGGTGGTCCACTGCCCATAAAACTATACAACAGAAGGAGGAAACTGATATGGAATAAGGTGAAGTCCCTAGACTGGAGAAACCCCCTTATCAGCCTCAACAAAAAGACGTGATTCCTCATGAAATACTCTAAAGCTACCAATGAAAACAGAATTGCAGCACACAGTAAAGACATCCACAATGCCTCCTATAGTTATGTAAAGAATCTCCACGGCAATTCCAACATGTGTTCTGAGCTACTGCACAATGTTAACTGCTATACTGAGGCAACAGATATTGCCAATATACTGGCACACACATTCAGTGGCAACTTTACCCTTCTCCCCACCCCCAAAGGACCAGTTGCAATACCAGTACACTGCAGGCACCCAGCAGTACTGCTGCTTTGGTTAACACACCACTGTCCAAGGCCAAGAATACAGACTCTATTGGACCTGGCAATATCCCTGGCTGTCTTTTGCATGAACTACAGAGTGAACTATCACCTTACCTCTGTGCCCTGTTCAATCACAGCCTCACCTCAGGCTTTGTCCCTACTGACTGGTACACTGCTACAGTTATTCCTCTCCGCACAGGAGAAGCTACTGCAGACCCTGGGAAGTATCCCACCATTAGCCTGACAGGGCTATCATGCTAATCTATGAAATGCATCATCATGGTCCTAAGAAACAGATATATGGGAATCTCCAGACTCAGGATCCCACACTGTTTGCTTTTGTGAAGGGTAGATCATGCCCATTCAATCAACCTGTCGACTTCTTTGAGTCAGTCACCAGAGCTGTGAATGAAGGCAAGGTGGTTCATACAGCCTACCTCAAGCTGGCCAAGCCCTTTGATAACATTCCCCACTCAGGGTTCATAGATAAACTCACTAAGCTACACATCAACCCCTATAACAGATGGGTTGCAAACTGTCTCACAGATAGAACCCATAGTGGCAAAGTAGCTGAGCCCAAGTCAGACTACTGACCAGTCACATGTAGATTCCCACAGGGTTCGGTCCTGGGTCCTCTCCTGTTTGGTATCAACATCTCTGAAGTCCATCCCAACATGAAAGGACTCTGGCTGACAATTGTTGCAGACAATTGCAAGTTTGGAGCTATTAAATACCCAAGTGATATAACATTCCACAGAAAGGCATCACTTAATCCAATGACTGGTGTCAGAGCCATGGCCTGAAGCTCAATGTCAATGAATGTGTTGTCATCCCCCTTTGGGATGTCAGGCACTACAGGGATGTTACAGCACCAAAAATCAGACACCAGTGTGAAAGTGCATACCCACAACCAATTCCACCACAGTCACATTCTGGTAGATCAGGTGAACAGTAGAGTATACAGACTGTGTGAAGAAATACATAATAGTTTACCAGTCACACAGTACCCCTACATATAGTGGTCCAATTTTCAGTGTAGTCTGAATCCTGACCATGGTACAGGACATGTCTCATTCTGCTGCTACAAAGGCATACAGCCATCAGACCAGCAGACAATGGAGTAGCATGCACACTCAAATAAAAAAGGAGCCATAACACTTACACCTAACATCTAACATCATGACTGAGCTATGCTTAGCAAGTATACACATTGCTTGCATGTGAATGATAACCAGTAGTTAGCTCTGATAAGTACATTTGTGCACTAGTAAGCATTGGTAAGTGAAGCCTACACAGTTTAAAGGCCTATCGGTTTAACAGTGCCTTAGCACCGCTTAGCGCAGCTCAAACCCGCTAACACATTACAAGAAATAGTTGCCTTAATTAAAAGTAGCAATTAACACATAAGTACATTTAAATATACAGCCTCCAATTACAATCCTCAGGCAAACCCCTAGGGGTAAAGTATCACATTTAAAAACATGCATTGAATCTGTACATAACAATTGTTCTTTTATGACAGTATGACCAAACTGAGAAAAAGACTTTTTCCAAAGCAGTACCTTGTAACCCACTACACTTAATTGCATGTATATACAGAGCCTCCAATTACACTATATTACAAGGGCATCTAAGGGCATTCTCCATACGCCAATCTCTTGAATGTACAGAGTCCCGCATGTTTCCCACCCTTTCCCCTCAGCAGGAATGACAAAACATAATAATGGTAAACCCTACCTATCAACCTCCTACTGTATGGCATCTGTAACAAACCTGACATAATGTGGGACTGAGGCCCAAAACCGTAGCCATACTTGAAATATTGCTGTTATACACTGACAAAATTACTGGTGTTACAGGGTTTAGTGTAACATAACTTTTCTGAGGGATAAACTGTCTGAAACACAAATAGATGTTGGCATGTACTGATTGCAATCACCAGAGTATGCTACTGATTTGCCAAGGACAACACCTGTCTGGGGAACAGACCAAACATAACAGGCAAATATCTGGCCATTATGTGGATAGCCCTACAGTTGAGAGCTATGCAGACACAGAACTTTGTCAGACTGAAACCCATGCAGAAGTAGCATGTTCAGACAAACCCTGTTAAACAAGCAGTACTCAAAACATATAACAGCAGCACTCACATTCTACCCCTAGGTCTTGAATCTTCTCCACCATTTAGTTGGCTTGTCTCCACAGGTCTTATTCTAAGAGGTATTAGCTCACACACCTCCAGGATCTCTTCCTCACAGGTAAGGGAAAGGGTCAACACCCACATGGAGTACTCAATTAAAGGAGTGGGTTGTCATGACATTGGCTATTGGGGTAACTACACAGTTGCTCCGCATGCAGTCAGCAACTGGGGAACACCAAATGGTGCTCAGGCCATCACATTGTCATGAGCATTACCTACAAAAGACAAGCTGCCATCTATCCAAACCACCTCTGTTATAGACAGAGCATCAGTGCAAAGCTGAAGTAGTGTGAGAAAAAAGAATAAGAAAGGATAAATCTGTGACATATCCAGAAAAAAAGGTATGTGAAACAAGTAAGCATGTAAATGAATGCAGTAAGAGGTCTGTAATAATGGAAAATAGGGTTTTGAAAGCATATGCGTCAACAAGACTTGCTGTACTGATGTACTGCTGAACAGCACTGATGGCCATAGCATGTGGCTCTGTCTGTAGTAACTAGGCCAGCTACTGGGATGTTGTACATATCCACATGTTACCTGTGCATATAACTACGATACACATTTTGTCTTAGAAATATAAGACAACTATACAGAGCATGTGCAGAGTAAAGTACTGCTGCCGATTTGTGTATTAAACTGCATGTTATATACTGAGCTCATATCATTCAATTGTCCAGTGTTCTGCACACTGACCATATGTGTGCCTCATATTTGTAGTCATTTACTCATAGAGTTGTGTCATGTCAGTCAAATCCTTGCCAAATCTGTGACAACTGACATTACAACCATCCCCTTTAATTGTCCACTGGCTTTTCTCATTCGGGATTGCTACAGTTGGATCATCTGTTGGCATTTCTGCCTGTCCTCTGAATCTTGCTTTCTCACACCAACCACCTGGACGTCCTCTCTCACCACATCCATAAATCTTATCTGAGGCCTTCCTCTCTTCCTCTTACCTGGCAGCTACATCTTTACCATCCTTTTCTTAATATACTCACCACCCCTCCTCAGCACATGTCCAAACTGATGTAATGCTGCCTCTCCAACACTGTCTCATATCTGTCCAACATGGCCTGAGCCTGTAATATACAAATTGCTAATCCTGTGCACCCATGTCACACCCAGTACAAAACATAACATCTGTAACTCTTCCATGTGCAGCTCTCACCCCTGCCTTTTTGTCAATGCCACTGTCTCCAACCCATATAACATAGGTGGGCTCACTACCCACTTGTACACCTTACATAGCAGGTTTACTGGTACTCGTCTGTCACATATCACTCCTGACACTCTTCTCCACCCTCTCCATCGTGCCTGTACTCTCTTCTATGCCTGACCTCAATAGTCCTCATTACCCTGAAATGTTGATCCCAATCATTTGAACACATCCACCTTTGCCACCTGTACTCCATGCATCCTCAACATTCTACTATCCTCCCTCTCATTCACATACAGATATTCTGTTCTAGTGCTGCTGACCTTCATTCCTGTTCTCCCTAGAGCACATGTCCACCTCCCCAGGGTCTAAAAAAGCTGTTCCCTACTCTCAGTACAGATCACAATGTCATCTGCAAACAACATAGTCAACTGGGATGCACGTATGATCTTGTCTGTCAACCTGTCCATCACCACTGCAAATCAGAAAGGACTCACAGCTGATCCCTGATGTCAATGTCATCCCACCTCCACCCTAAACACATCTGTCAATCCCATTGTAGACTTCAGTGATGCCACACCATGCTTGTAAATATCCTGTACCACTCTTACATATATCTCTTCCACTCATGACTTCATCATACAATACCACAACTCCTGTCTAGGCACCCTGTCATATGCTTTCTGTACATCTAGAGAGACACAGAGCAACTTCTAACCTTCCACCAGTAACAGCCTCAGACCAGACATCACACTGGTAGTGCCCTCTCCTCGCATGACACCATACTGCTGACCAGTACTCCTCACCTCCCTCTGTAACCTAACTTCTACTACTCTTACCCATAACTTCAAGCTGTCACTGGTCAATGTTATCCTTCTGTAATCTCAGCTCTACACATCAACCTCATTCTTAACACAGTACCCAAGCACTTTCTCTCCACTCCTCATGGAACCTCACACTTCCCAAGATATCAGTAAACACATCTGCCTAACACATCACTGCCATTTCCTCTAAACAACCCCATGCTTCCACAGGTGTGTAATGTAGACCAAAAAAACAAGAACTGCAATGAAGTTGTAAATAAATAAATAAATGGAATTCGCTTAGAAAAAACACCTTTATAGAACAACAAACAGCAACGCTTTCGGGTATAACCCTTTCTCAATGCTAATACACAAATTAAAAACAGTTGAGTTTAAATACAAGCCAAAAATCACATGACATGCAACCCAAATGTCATGTGACAAAAAACACATTACATACAAGCATATGAGACTTCCAATATATAAAAAAATATATATATACATGTATATAGGAAATAAAATAGATACATTACTAACACAATATTTACTTCAACATTATATCTCATCCATCACACAACCAACTTGCATAGCATATGCACTAACAACAGTCATCATTACACCATCAGCTTACAGCTTCAGAAACATCACTCTATCAGACACTTATGTCTTCCTCCAAAAACACTCTTGGCATACTGTTCCTTCAGCAGAAGCCCTACTCCTTCCACCTCCAGTCCACACCTTGATAGCACAATTGTGACCTGCCTACCATACACCTAGTCATAATCCCCTTCCATGTGGTCTCTTGCACACACACAATATGTCAACCATCTCCTGGCCATCATATCAGCTAGCCCGGTCCCTATACCACTCATACTGCCAACATTAACAATTCTTACCCACAATACCAACCTCCTAGCCCTTTAACTCTCTTCCTGCCATATGACTGTTGGACATCCTCCAGGGGATGCCTGTCAGTGCAAAGGCTACTGTACTATTGAATGACTCAAGCTTGTTACAGCAATATTGAGACACTGTCACTCATTTTGTCCCATTACACCCATGTGTGCATGGTATCCTACAGATGTCCTGCTGTAACAGGTTGAGAGGGATGACTGTGCAGCAGAAGTGTGAATTTAGTGTGCCATACTGACATAAAGCAGACATGTATGTGAGATATTAGCTATGCACATGTCAGTATGAGTAGGTGTATGTGTCCACCTCATAAAAACAGACACGTGATGCAAAATTTCAGTTAAAACAGCTGTACATGTTGTACACGTGTTATCTTAGTTACTGTGCACCCAAAAGAGTGACATGCCTACTGCTACTGCCTGTTGCATTACCCTGACACAATCACAGTTAGTACAGTAAGCATGATTATCACTACTAAATTGGAGACGTGTCCAACTGTGTTATGACTTTGTGGCCATGCCCACTACAAACAACCAATTGAACACATACATGGCTGTATGGATTCAGCAATACCTCACTTGTCATACCTGCCTCCACCAATGTACAGTAATCCCCTTTGCTGGACAGCAGCATTACACAAACCACAGACGTGGTCCCTATAGTGGCTGTACAAGGCAAAGTACGGGCAGGAACCAACTTGGCATCAAGTCAACCATTGTCTGAACAAGCATATAAGGTCACAGATGGATTACTGTATGGTCAACAATGATTATAAATTGCAGAGATCCATCAGGGACAGTCACAAGGTCATCTTCCCATATGTCGGCAATCTCGGAGGCAACATACCAACCCAGTCTGTAATGGTGGCCAATCAGATCACATACACTAACACACAACATAGCTACATACAACCTGATACAGATAGGGTTAGGGCAAGTACCCCCCATTCAGCATCACTATAAGTGGATATGTACTGCACCCACACCTCTCCTCTCATCACCAGTGAGCAGGCAACAAATGTAAGTATCCATGGGATGTCATATCATCCCTGGCTGCATCCTACATGAACTCAGGCTTGTGCTCACAGCTGCATTACACACTGTAGTCACACCAAGTCGCAGCACCCTCCACACACCATCCACATGGAAGATGGATAATGTCATCCATTTACACAGATCTGAATGAGGAATGATGGATTATGCAAAGAACTTGCCCTCAATGTGAATCATCAGGACCAGGAGTGCAATGCAAGCTGATACTGTGCTGATAGATTACAGGGGTATAGTGTGGTTGTGAGTGTTGGCTACTGCTATGGTTGTGAGTGTTTGCTACTGGTATTCAAGGTACATGTGCAGGTACTGGATACACTATTGCCAAATGTATGGAGTCCTGAGATGTTTTTCCCTGTTAGTGTCTACCATGTGCAATGCCACATCACTGGTGGGAGACCTTTTCACCAGCGGAATGCAACCTGATAATGGAAACCATAATGCAGAACCACACAGTACTGTTGGGCCAAAGCCAGCAACATCTGTGGAGAGGATAACCCTGTGGGCTGTCCCTGTCTACAGGTTAAACTTGGTGGGCCTGCACACACGTACATATGAGCAGGTGTGGCATCATGCCACCAACCTCATATGCCATGCCTGGAAAAAGGCTGCTGCTGTGGCCAGGGACCCCACAACCACAGTTGGGAGATCAGCCATGCAGCCCCCAGTGACACCAAATGAGGAGCTCCTTGCCAAGCTTGGGCCACCCATCACAGTAAAACACCAGGGTACAAAGTCTGACTTGCTGGAGGTGGGTGGCACCCACACAATGGACACAAGTGTGCAGGTAAAGTCCCAGTGGGGATCAGTAGACTACTGTATGGGACATACTTGTATCTGTACAGTATCTACATGCATGTGCCAGGTACAATTGCAGTTGTGGATGGAGATTTCTAATGCACAGAAGTGCAAATCTATGGTGAAGGACAGCAGATTGTGTAGTATTGGATGTTGTACTGTAAATGTGCAGACATGACGCATCCATTCTTTTCCAAAGGCACATATGAGTCTGCTGATAATACCCGTCTCCCACAACTACATAGGTTCATAGGTTCATAGGTTCATACTAGGCTATCTGCCCTAGGGTATTTATAAGCCTAGCCAGAATGTGTTTGGCTTTTGCCACCCATTTTAAATTTATTTTGCTATGCCCTTTTGTCGAGGTTAGTATACTGTGCCTTTGTCTAACAGTGACACAGAAGTGATACCCGGGGTAAACCTACGATCTCCCATCCACTCATCAAGATTCCTCTTGAAGAGAGTCAATGAGGGACTCTGCCTAACCTGGACTGGGATTTTATTCCAGAGTGAAGGGAGCCTCTGGGTTATGAATCTGTCCCTCCAGCATCTCCTATTTATTTCAGTGCTGAGGTTGAAGTCTCTCGAGTGCGTAGCTCGATGGGATTTGGATTTTCTGAGGTGCAGCATGTCCATTAATTCCGCGTTGGACATGGCTTTATATGTCAGGCACAGATCGCCTCTGAACAGGCGGTATGCCACTGAGTAGAGCTGGAGTTTCTTTAACCGGGCAGCATATGGCATCTGTTTGACCCTTTGATCCTCTTGGTGAGATACTTTTGGGGTCTTTCCAGTTGCTGCAGGTGTCTGGTAAGGTACATCCCAAAAGGGTATTGTACTCAATTATGGGCCTGATGAGGGATGAGTAAAGAGGCACAGTGACCTCCCTGATCTAGATGTGAATCCCTTCATGATTAGGTGGGCTATATAAAATGTTTTTCTAACCACTTTGGCCACGTGGTTGTCAAATGAGAGATTGCTATCAACTTGGGTCCCCAGGTCCCTAATTACTTCTTCTGTACTTAATGGATTACCACCTATGTGGTAATTTGTGGGCACTTTGTTTTTGCCAAAGGGGATGACTATACACTTTTTGGCATTTAGCTTGAGGCCATGGCTCTGGCACCAGTTGTCTGTTTCTATGAGGCCCTTTTGGAGGATGCTTGTGTCGGCTGGAGAGTCGATTATGGCACCCAGTTTGCAGTCATCTGTGAACTTGGTCAGCCACAGTCCCTCCGTGTTGGCCTGTACCTCCGAATAATGTATACCGAACAAGAGAGGTCCCAGGACTGAGCCTTGTGGGACACCACTTGTATGAGTCTGACATGGCTCCAGCAATTCTAACCATGTGGGTTCTGTCCTTGAGCCAGTTTGCAATCCATCTAGTGACATAGGGGTTTATATTTAAGCTGGTGAGCTTATCTATAATGCCCGAGTGGGGTATTGTATCGAAGGCTTTTGCGAGGTCCAGGTAGGCCGTGTGGACCACCTTCCCCTCGTCAATGGCCTTGGTGACTGTTTCAAAGAAATCAATCAGGTTTAAGAGGCAGGATCTGCCCTTAACAAAGCTGAACTGGGTAGGATCCAGTGTCTGTAGGTCCCCAATATCTTTATTTATGAGGTCCATGATGATCCTTTCCATAGCTTTGCAGGCCAAGCTAGTCAGGCTTATGGGGCGATAGTTTCCAGGATCCATTGAGGCACCACCTTTATGGAGAGGGACCACTGTTGCTGTACACCACTCTTTGGGCACATATCCTGTAGTAAGGCTGAGATTGAACAGTAGTTTTATGTTTGGGTTTAGCTCTTCTTGGAGTTTATGTAGGACACAGCCCGGGACACCGTCATAGGTGTCCGGGACATAGGTCACTCTGGTCTGCATATGGAACAGCAGCCTGAAGCTGGTGAGTATGGAATTGTTCAGTTGTGCTTTGGCAATACCCCAGGCAATACGCCAGGCATGTGAGGGCATGTAGGTTGCCATGCACACAACTATGACTAATAGCCATATTGCTTTATGTGCATGTTCACTTGTGGTGAGGTTAATTGTATTGCATCACAGTGGTCACCACATGGATCTATCTGAAGAGAATGTAACATTCCTGTAGCATACCTCACAACCTGTCAGTGCAAGACATCTGGACAAACACCAGCAAAATGTATTGGACAAACTGATTAAGGTAGGGACATGTGTAAAACATTACTGCTATACAGTGGATATGAAATGTATACACACACCTAAGATGCCATTTGCTTCTGATATATACTGATTGAGACCACAATATATCAGTCCACATCTTTCCCAACCATTAATGAGACCTATGCCATGAAAAGTTCACTTGCAAAACCAAGCATCTGGACTCATGTTTTGCACCCACAAGCCTGGACAAGTGTGAGGGTAGCAGATGTTGTACTAGTATGCTGTTTAAGTCAGGTATGATACCTGATGCTACAATATGTATCAATACACTCACTGTGGCCTTATTGGCAACTATATCACATACATGGGCATTGTTAAGGCAGACATAGCTTAATAGTTTCCAAACATTTGGATGTTCCAGACACATCTGTACAGTGGACTGGTATGGCCTGTACAATGGTTTCACATGCTGCATATGAGGCAGATGCCATTACCACACTATATAAAGTAATGGCATCAGGTGGTGGTCACCTGCCATGTATGGTACACATATCAAAATGGTATCAGCCACACAATATATGATACACACACACACACACACACACACACACACACACACACACACACACACACACACACACACACACACACACACACACACACGCACACACCAGCATTGAGATTAGAACTCCTACCTCTCTATTTATGTCTACTATAGTGTTACGTAGTTATCAGATGCAAAACAGAGCTTACAAAATTTCACCTCATCCAAAGGTATTTGTAAGGTGAATGACATCAACAGGACTACTAAATTAAGATGAGTATGGTGGTACACAACTCAAAATGGTATAACCTTCACAGTACATGATCCTCACACAAACAGTTGCCAGTATTGAGATTAGAACTCCTGCCTATCTAGTTATTTGTATTATGGTATTACACAGTTAGCATATGCACCACACAGATACAATTTCACCTTGTCCAAAGGTACTTCTAAGGTGAATGGCAACAACAGCAGAAGTAAAGTAGGGTGGGGGAAGGGTAATGGGTGGTACACTAATTAAAATGGTATAAGCCACATAGTATCTGATTCAGACACACACACAAATACATACACACACACACACACACACACACACACACACACACACACACACACACACACACACACACACACACACACACACACACACACACACACACACACACAGCTGCCTTTATTGGAATCAGAACTCCTGCCTATGTAGTTATTTCTACTATAGTGTTACGCAGTTATCAGAAGTGCCACAGGCATTATATCATTTAACCTACTCCAAGGGTGCTTCTAAGGTGAATGACATCAACAGGACTATTACATTGGAGTGAGGGGAAGTGTAAAGGGTGGTACACAAGTCAAAATGCTATCTCTCTCTCTCTCTCTCTCTCTCTCACACACACACACACACACACACACACACACACACACACACACACACACACACACACACACACACACACACACACACACACAGACTAGCCAGTACTGAAATTAGAACCTCTTGCCTATCCAGTTATTTGTACTGTAGTGGTACACCGTTACTGCACATGCTAAAGAGCTTACTAGACTTACAACTGGGCAAAGTTGCTGATAACAGCACAGCTGAGGTAAAGTATTACAGGTGGCAGGAAGTTTGCTTCAGTTTCTCCCATACATATTGCTAATTCTTTCTGTCTTGCACTTCAAATAGCATTGTAGCCTTGCATTTCAACAGGTTATGGTATCAATGAGTGTATCACACCTGGGAGCCATCAACAGTACTCGTTCATCCCAGAATTAGCCCTAGCACTTACTACTTATGACCACCCTCCTGACATGATTGAAGTGCATTTTTTTGTGCTTTCACCCATTAACCTGGTGCACTTGTCCATCCTGAGGCACTGTTATAACCGCCTCATGTACAGAGACAACCCTCTCCTCTAAACTCCAAACACTCAGACCAGTGAGAGTTACCCCTATATCACCAAATGTGGATCTGTGCACTCTCCAGCACAGACTGGACTAGCTGGTCAAAAGGATGAGATCAACACCTGCACCACACCATGTGGACCACATAGCTCACCACAACACTCACTATAACAGCCCTGACATACACTAAAAAGGCACACACCCATCTTCACAGAGGCACTCAATGGACATTTATACAAACAGTACAGACCAGCAAGACAGACACCCACTCAGACACCATTACATAGCACAGGCCAAAGGACACACATGTCACCTATACAGTGTGCCCCTCAACCTAAGCTCCTAAGACTGACCACCTTGCACAATACAGTGATCATAGGTGACTCAGTACTTGTCACACAGATGGCCCACTCACTATGTTGATTATAAAGGAGGTAAAAGCTAACTGTCTAACGTGTGCCAGCATCCAACACATGGCGCACCCAGTCAGAATACTCCACAACAGCTGCAAGTATCACTCTGTCATCATCCATGTGGGTGTGAATGACCTGAGACACACCTCCCTGGGCTACATGACAAGAGACATGGCTGAACACTTAGATTATGTGGTCCCGGCAAGTGTGACAGTAGCCCTGAGCAGTATACTGCTGTCACCCAGAATGATGCAGCAGTACTATCAACAGATAATTGACTGCAACATTGGCTTACGTGTTGTGTGTCATTCTCAGGGGATCCAGTATCTCTTTGCTTGGGATGACATGATTGAGAGACCTCAGTATCTTGCAAGATATGTCCTAAATCTTTCAGCCCTGGGATTCCAGGTACAGGGTAAATGTCTTGCCACCCCTATAGTGCCTTATTAGTCAATGTTCCAAATCAAATTACCACCATAACAGTTAGACATGTATGCAATCTGATGGTCATGCTTCTCAACAGTAGACATCTAACTGTCAAGATGCAGCCACTCAAAGCACTCTTCAAAGTAGAAGACATTGGCATTTGTGCTGTAACAGAGAAGTGGTTCACAGCAGCAGACAGCAGCCCTGCACTAAAAGCTATGACACATTCCACAGCTGTCAGAGCCAAAACATGGACCACACCTCCACATGTGGTGTTGTCTCCATTTCCATAATGGATATGCACACCTCCAGACTTGTATCCCAGCATAATGCATCAGATGTACTTCCTGTAAAACTGACTTTGGGGAATATTGCAATCCACATTATAGCCTGCTATCAGTCCACAGCTATGTCCCTAGACTGTCAATGCACATTCCTCAACACTCTGGAATCTATAAAGGTCCAACCCAACACTGACATAGAAGGGGACTTCAATTACCCATCCATCATCTGGGGAAAGTAGTCAAGCACCAGTACACTGGCCCAATGTGTCATGGCATTAATCAGTTCCCATGCCCTGGACTGGCTCATACTGACCCCCAGTAGAACATGCAACAACCTTGACCTGTGTTGATTACTTACATAGGGGACTGTTGCTCAACCACAGTTAAGCCCTACCTGGTCAGATCCAAGAATGATGTAATCAACATGGAGCTCAACATTCCACCCACACCCCTCACAAAGGTAACCATGTTGCAAAACCTCTCTAATACTGACATTGCAGTCATAAAAACAAGGGTGGATGACTTCGCTGCACCCATGCCAATGGAAAATAGCTGCATGACTTTCAAATCTACACATATGCACTGCACAAACATGTACATGGATGCAAGGTACTAGCCATAGCCAACAGAACACAGACGCTGTCCCCCAAACACTGGAAGCCATTGTGATGGTCCCCTGCCATTACTAATGTTTACAGCAGAAGAATGACACTGTTGTAGAAAATGGTGATGTCCCAAGACTGGTGAACCCCCTTATTAGTCTCACACACAACTTGGGATCCTTCATGGAATCACCTACAGACAACTATGAAGCCAGATTTTCAGCAGACACTGACAACAATCACAAAAGCCTTTGATAAGTACATCAACAACCTCCACAGCAATAACCACAAGTGCTGTGAGTTACTGCACAATGCTGATTCCTGTCCTGACACAACAGATATTGGCCACAGTCTTGCCAACACAATGAGTGCCAGCTTTACCCCTCTCTCCCCCAAGGGGATGATCACAATGGCAGATGAATGTCAGGCACCCAGCATTACTGCAGGCCAGGTGAGACCTGCATTATCAACAGGCAAGAATATAGCTTCCATGAGACCCCAACATATCCATGGCTGTGTTCTACATGACATACAAAAAAGACCTGGCAGCACATCTGTGTGCCCTGATCAGTCATAGCCTCACCTCAGGCTTTGTCCTTCCAAAATGGCACACTGCAACAGTGACTGAGATTAGAACTCTTACCTAATTATTTGTTCTATCATGTTATGTAGTTATCACACACACCACAAAGTTTATGGGGCTGAGGCCTGATGGAAGGAACTTCTAAGATGGCTGATATCTGCAGGACTGCTAAAGTAGGGAAAGGGGACATGTACTGGGTTGGAATGGACCCAAAAGCTTTTAGTTGTAACCACACACAAACTTTTACATTTTCCAGGACTGAGATTAGAACTTCTACCTAACTAGTTATTTGTACTATTGTGTTATGCAGTTATCACATATGCCACAGAGCTTATAAGGTTAAGGCCTGATGGAAAGTACTTCTAAGATGACTGATATCTGCATGACTGCTAAAGTAAGGAAAGAGGAAGTGTATTGGGCTGGAATGGACCCATAAAGTTTGTAGTTGTGAACACATACACACACACACTTTTACATTTGCCAGGACTGAGATTAGAACTCCTACCTAATTAGCTATTTATACTATCATGTTCTGTGGGTGCAGACATGTCACCATCTTCCAGGGTTAGACCTGCCTGCAGTGAGTGTATTCCCATGTTTAAACTCCTAGCCCTACTTGTCCAGAGTATCACAGACTGCCCACATCCATGACCCATATATCTTGTTGGTTACTGAAACAAGTGTGGTTTTCCAGCAAATGTGTTTTGCAAGTCACTTTGGGTTAAAGTCAGATATTACTGACAGTTGGCATTGCAGTTTCAGACTTCATACCCATCAGACATTCCATGCTACTACAAATCATTCTATCAACTTTATAACATTATTAGAGCAGTATTTCACAAGTGTCCTTGGACCTTCATCACCCCATTATTCATGGCTTTGTCCTGTTTTCTGGCTCCCTAAGGCTGGCAGGCTTGCTCCTAGTAGTTGTCAGCATGGCCTTTCTTTGCATTTTGTGGACAGTGTTATGTTGTTGTTATGCACCCCATGACACTCCCTAAAGGGCACTGTGGGTGAGGCATAGGCATTTTCCAGAGGCCTGTAGGCCAGGTGTGACAGATGCAGGCCATCTGTAACAGGGCAGTGCATTTTGATGATCATATGTTGCCAGGCTATAGACAGGAGATATCCCTGGGATGGCACCAGTAAGTTGATTGTGGGTGTTATTGACAACTGCTTTCTGTAACTATTGCACCATCACTCTGGGTGACAGATGGATGCCGCTTAAGTCTAGGAACATGTTACTGCATTTCTATGGGACTATGGGGGGGTGACACGACTGTACACGATACCCATCTGCACAGACTGTGCTATTTGCTTAACATTTTGGTCCCATGTAGCATATTGGTGTGCCCTATCTTTCAGACTACAGGCATAATAGTATCAACCACAGTTCAGATTGTTCTGTCATCAATATTTTTAGTTTCAAACTTCTTACCTTTCAGAGTCATACTGTCACTGCCAGACCTGCTGTGATATCACTGTGTAAAGGTTTGTGGGTAGTGATTTCATGGATGTCACCATGTGGGGGCCTTTGCCAGGCATCTCTGTATGGTTGTCTACAGCTGATCTGCTGTATGGGGTTGGTGGTGAGTATGGGACAGCCACTCTGACATCCATGCATGTGTCCTATGACCACCCAGTTATTTGGCTCACCACATATACTGCATTATTTGTTGACTAGGGTAGTACTGGGGATACACATCCTGCTGTCCCACAGAGCTGTCAGTTGTCTGTTGCTATCCCATTTAGCCACCCCATTCCCTTACATGCCTGATCAATACCATAGATATGTTATCAGTAAATTCCACTCTATTAGTTTAGTTTGTTACAGAGACTGGCTTACCTTGTGCCTGCAGCTGTTGTGATGGTGGTGCTTGAGGGCTGACTATGTTGGATGCACACAATACACTGCCTATACATGGTCAGGAATAGGTGGTGTGATGTTTTGCATCCATTTTACTGTGTGTGTGAGTCAGAGAGAGATCAGTCCCTGGGTCCCTACAGTGTCAGTGTATGTGCTATGTATTGCCTCTTTGCTAAGGCCAGGGCATACTGGGCACACCTCCATCTGCCTACAGGGGCAGCCTCGGGATGTTCCGCCAAGTCCCTCTCTGTCTGTGGAGGCCTTGGCAATGGTGGAGGTCTGTGTGGCCCTTCCCATATTGTTCCTGCTGCAGCTGTTTCCACAGGATCATATTGTGTAGCATGGCACATACTATGACCATGTGTGCACATGTGGCTAGAGAGTACTGCAAGGCTCCACCAGATTTGTCAAGTCAGTGGAGCCATGACTTGAACATCCCAAACGCACACTCTATAATGATCTTGTTTTGTGCGTGTGCCTCATTATAGCATTCTTGTGTGGGTGTATGTGCATTTCTAATGGGTGTCATCATCCACAGCTCCAGTGCATAACCAGGATCCCCCACTAAATTGCCATACAGGATTTCCCCTGGCAAACTGTTGATTCAGCTGTGAGAAATGCCAGATGTGAGAGTCGTGATAGCTTCCAGGGCAGCCAGCACATACATTCATGATAATCCCCTGGGCATCACACATGACCTGGCAGTTGATGGAGAAGAACCACTTGCGGTTTATGTAGACCCTACCCTCGTCACCAGGAGGTGCATTGATGTGGATGTGTGTGCAGTTTATGGCACCCAGTACCTCCGGGGAGTCTGCTACATGGTGGAAAAGATGTATATTGCGGGTCCTCTCCTCACGGGTGGATATTGAATTCAATGTGCTCCTCGGCATGTGATCGCATGGCATCCAGGAATTCATGGAGTATCCTCGACGCAGATGCCTGTGAGACCCCCATGATATTCCCAGTTGGTCTTTGGAAAGTACCTATAGCTAGTATTCTTAGAGCTACACATACCTTGGTATCCACTGGGATGGGTTCCCTTCTGTTTGTTCTGGATGTGAGGCGAGGCCAGCACAGCTCCACAATTTGCTGCAGTATGGCCCTGTCTACCCTATAGTGCTCTACTATCTCCAGATCATGTAGCCCCTGATAGGTTACCCTGGGCCTGAACACTCTTCTCCTCCTCCTCATAAGTCTTGTGCTTGTGCACATCGGCTCAGCTATTTGCCGAATCGCTCATCAGTTGAACTCCATGCAGGAGCTACTACACTGTTCCTGCATGAAGTTCTAGCTTTCATGAATCCCAGGGACTTTCATTGTCATTTCTTCAAACTATTTTATATTAAGTTATTTCACTAAATTTTAAAACTTTTACTGTTGTATATATTTTAACCTCTGTTTATATAGGTTCATATGTATTTTCTATGGCTGTTGATCTGTGAGGATCTTAAGACGCCTGTCCATAAATTATAATGGTAATTTGTTAGCCATTGTATTTCATGCATGAAAAACCCAAAGCTGGGTAGAACACCGATATGTTGAGAGATTTACTTGTTGATTCTATCCATGAGAGACATGAGTGCTAAACAAGCGATGAATTTGCAGCTTCCATCCATTGATTCAAATTGTTTAAATAGAGTAAGAAAAGTCTTTTGCTTTATGCAGAGTGCAAGACAGTTCCATAAATGTTTATTCTCTATGATACATATTTAATTTATTTATTTATTTGACATTTGTTGATAGTCCGACTGAGCTATTGCCCTTTTTCAGTGGAGGCCTGGGGAAAAAATCTCCACAGTTCAAGTAAACAAAAAAAATTGCATGATACAATAAAACTGTTAAGCAAATCTCCTTTATAGTACAAGTAAAAGAAAACAGCAAAAGAGACAATTATACAATGCATTAAGTATAAAAACAAGTAATAACAAAATAGCCTGGCAAAGGATCATCCACATGTCCTATTTAATCTGCAAAAGAGATTGCCATCCCTTGATAGGGAGTAATTCTACCACTGGACCTCCTATGTGTAACAGGTCTGAAAAGATATGAACTGTTGAGTCACTATACCTGAGGCAGCGCTCACCTCTTAGTTGCCTGTATGATACTGAGTAGATGGACAAAGCTTTAAGATTGTCTGCATAGTTTTTTATGATTTATGCCTTGATTTTTTAGTGAGAAAGCAATGTGGTTATTCCAACTGTGCCACGAGTTTGGATAGGTAAATACCAAAAGGGCTTTATATTCAATGATAAACCTATTGAGACGTGAGTAAAGTGGAATAAATACATTCTAGAACATGTATACCATACCTTTAGGCATAATCTGTGCAATGAAAAAGGACTACCTTAAAACTGTGGATATGTGGTGATCAAAGGACATTTCACTGTCGTCCTAAATTCCCAGATCCTGATTATGGTATCAGTTTACAGGGGTGTGTTCTGAATGCGAGTTTGCCAAAGGATACTATTATAAATTTCTTAACATTTAGTCTTTGTCCTTGGTTTTGGCATCATCTATTTGTTTGATACCTTAAACATTTTGTATTATCATCTATTACGTAAAAGTGTTATAATGTTACCTTATGCGTGCTACACTAATTGAAATGTTTTCCAAAGTTACATTTTTTGATTCTCTTCTAGATGGAGTAGATAGGTGGTTAGGCACTAGGGCTTTTCTGGAGGGAACAGGTGTTGCAATCGCTATACTTATACTAATGAAAACAGTTCTTAAAACAATCCAACAAAGTATAAGGGAAATCGCTAAAGTTATTTTAACTATAACCTACAATGTAGATAAAAAAATGTGGATAATCGATTCATGGAACATAAAGGGACTCCAAGATAAAAAGAAAAGAAAGCTACTTATGCACCTACTTTTCTTATCTAAGGCAAATGTCATCTTTTTACAAGAGACCTATATGCTTTTTGAAGATTGGGAAAAAGACAGAGAAAAAATGGCTATTTAAAATAATAGCATCAGGCAATAGTACAAACTCTAAGGGTGTTGCAATTCTTATCCTTTGGTTGGGAAATAACAGAATGCATGGCAGACCAAAATGGCAGATGGTGTTACTTTATTGTTACTAATACCCACTGTCTAAAACATGTTCTATTCGGGACTATATAAGAAGATCGAAGTTTTAAAACTTTGAATCTGATATGGTTGACACCATATGATTGAAGTCTTGAAACTTTTAATCTTTTAACGGAGATCTCTGTACAGCACAGAAAGGGAAGATTTACCTTTTCTGCACTGTAGTGCAATCTCAGAGTTGGTATATTTAAGTAGTGGGTGCTGTGGAGTGCAGAGGGGCTTGCCTCCCTGCTTAGAGCATTTAAATGGTTTGTTTTTGTAGGATGTTGTGTTTTATTACATTTTTTATGTTTCAAGACTTCGATTATATGGTGTCAACCATATCAGATTTGAAGTTTTAAAACTTCGATAATGTAATATAGACCCATTATATTCTTAAATCTATACAGCCGATGTGTAAAACAGCAAGATTCTATTATTGAAATGTATAATACCTTAATAAAATTCCCAAGCTACTATTACATACTATGAGGTAACTAGAACATGGTTCTTAAACCAGAAATAAACAGATCCACCAAAAACAAAATATACAACTTCCAAATTGTATTAGCCCTAAAGGACCTAATAATAGATTACTAACTAGTTGACCCATACAATTTTAGTGACAGCAAATCCTCGGTTAACAAAAATATGTATTACTCTCCATGTTATAAATCATGGTCTAGAATAGATTTCTTCCTAGTCTTTGAGATACTTCTTGAAACAAAAACAGACTACAAGATAGAACCCAGATTCCTCTCAGACCATTCTAAAATTATCATACACTGATCCCACCTAGCGACAAAAACAATAAGCCCACATGCTCATCATGGTCTTTAAAACCAAACCTCTTTCAAAAGAAGGATGCAATCCAAGAAATATATAATATACTACTGGAAATTGACAATAATCCTTTAGATAAGAACATACCATATGATGTGTGGTGGGTGGCTTTCAAAGCAAGAATGAGGGGAATATTATTTCAGAAAGCATCCCATTACAAAAAAAATACAGAGATGAAGAACATAAACTACAAACCAAGTTTAAAGAATTAAAATGAAAATGCAAATCAAATACAGCTCAGACCTAGAAACACAGATGATAAACTTGCAAAAAGGATTATACCTCTTACACTGAAAACAATACTCTTTTGTTGAGATGAAGATGCTAGCTAGATATGCTGACAGTGCTCAACCCCCTTCCAAACTACTAGCAATAATAATCACAGCCAAACAAGCAATACCAAATATAATGGAATTAGAATATGAAGGCAGAAATATTAATAGAAATTAAGAAATTGCAAAGACCTTTGAAGACATATACAGGAATTTGTATGGACCACAAAATAAAATTAAATCAGAAGATCGTACAGATTTCCTAAGAAATTGAACCTTCCCAAAAATAAATGAACAACAGAATGAAATGTTAAGAACACCATTCACAAAAATAGAAATTCTAGCTGAAATAACTAAACTAAAATAAAGCAAGGCACCAGGACCAGATGGTTTCATGAATTCATTTTGCAAACCCTTTGCCTAAAACTTAACAAACAATTTACTAAAACTATACAACCACATCAGGGAGTTTGGCATTATAGATCCATACCTAAATGTCTTTAGAACTGTTTTTATTCATAAGCCTAACTCAAAAAATTCAAATCCACTAAACTACAGACCAATCTCACTAATAAATATTGACATCAAAAGCCTAGCTGCTATCCTAGCAAATAGACTTTAAAAAGTATTGTCAGTAATCATCTCTCCAGAACAAGCTGGGTTTATCCACTCTAGGTGAACCTAGTATAACACGCTTATCCTAGATGCAATAATGAAACTAGGCAAAAAAGAAAAAAAACAAGGTATGCCCTGGGGTTAGATGCTAGCAAAGCCTTTGATAAAGTTAATCAAGAATTTCTATTTGAAACACTGTCATTCTATAATATTCCAAAAGAATCCACTGACATAATTAGAAAGATATATAAAAGCTCATGCACATAAATTAAAATAAAAAAATAGAATCCAAACAAATAAGAATCATAAATGACACAAGGCAGGGTTGCCCTCTCTCCATACCTCTTCAATTCATATATTGAATCCCTATTCCTTCTCATATTCCAGTGCACATATCATCACATACTAAAGTTTCTAAGTAACAAAATTATCCTAACAGGTTTCACAGATGATGTCAATATATATTTCAAAACCCCTAATACAGACCTCAGTAAAATTATGAAATCCATTAAAAATTTGTCAGAAGTAATAAGCTATGAAATTAACACATCCAAATCCAAAATCTTTCCAATTAATTTGCTAGGTCATAAAGAATACTATTCCCGGACACACCAATTCAAATTGACTACTCCCTCAAATACTTAAGAATACTTTTCATTCATAACCAGAAGTCAATAATCCCAAACAACTTAGGGAAGGTATGGACACAGGTAAACCAATACTTCTACAGATGGAAAAATATGAAGCTATCAACCTTAGCTAAGGTTGCAGTCATTAAAATGAATGTTCTTCCAAATGTGATTCATCAATTAAATGAAACAAACACTAATATCCCCGAAAACTTATTTCACAAAATCTGCACAGAAATAGCTAAGTTCATCTGGTACCCAAAATCAATAAGTATCAAATGCTCTAAATTAATCCTGCTGAAAGCAAGAGGGGGACTGTGTCTTCCAGATTTCAATCTATATTATGATATAATTTCCTCTAACAGAATAAGACAGATATCAGAACACTCTCCTATGGCTAAAGAATGGTCAACAACATAGGTTAAACTATGGTTTGAACATGCTAAATCATTAAATATTAATCCCAAAGCCCTACCTTTTATCCAGAAAGAACAATTCAATACAATTGGATTACATAAATCATTAATAAATAATATAATATTCTGGAAGCTACTTGAATCTATAAACCTATACATACTTTGACTCTTCTACAACCTATACATTTAAATCCTAATCTCAAATTAAATAACAATATGATAAAGCTCAATCGATATCCACAAATTAAGAACTATGTCATATGGGACATTCTCAAAATGAAAGATTATACTATAGAAGAGACCAGAGAAAAGCTGAAGCTCAGCAAAAAAACATATAATAATTCTAAGACAACTTAAATATCTGGCTGCCATGCTGGGTAACTTTAACAATTCAGTACACGCAGACATATATACTACATCACTGCTACAATGCCTTTCCTATAACAAGAAAATGCTCTCTAACACATCCATGTTAATTACATCCATCCAATATCAATCGTCTTTACGGTTCTCTGCCCATACAAGTTAATTACATCCATCAAATATCAATCATCTTTACTGTTCTCTGCCCATACAAGTTAATTACATCCATCAAATATCAATCATCTTTACTGCTCTCTGCCCATACAAGTTAATTACATCCATCAAGTATCAATCATCTTTACTGTTCTCTGCCCATACAAGTTAATTACATCCATCAAATATCAATCATCTTTACTGTTCTCAGCCCATACAAGGTAATTACATCCATCAAATATCAATCATCTTTACTGTTGTCTGCCCATACAAGTTAATTACATCCATCACATATCAATCATCTTTACTGTTCTCTACCACATACAAGGTAATTACATCCATCAAATATCAATCATCTTTACTGTTCTCTGCCCATACAAGTTAATTACATCCATCAAATATCAATCATCTTTACTGTTCTCTGCCCATACAAGTTAATTACATCCATCAAATATTAATCATCTTTACTGTTCTCTGCACATACAAGTTATTTACATCCATCAAATATCAATCATCTTTACTGTTCTCTGCACATACAAGTTAATTACATCAATCAAATATCAATCATCTTTACTGTTCTCTGCCCATACAAGTTAATTACATCCATCAAATATCAATCATCTTTACTGTTCTCTGCCCATACAAGTTAATTACATCCATCAAATATCAATCATCTTTACTGTTCTCTGCACATACAAGTTAATTGCATCCATCAAATATCAATCATCTTTACTGTTCTCTGCCCATACAAGTTAATTACATCCATCAAATATCAATCATCTTTACTGTTCTCTACCACATACAAGTTAATTACATCCATCAAATATCAATCATCTTTACTGTTCTCTGCACATACAAGTTAATTACATCCATCAAATATCAATCATCTTTACTGTTCTCTACCCATACAAGTTAATTACATCCATCAAATATCAATCATCTTTACTGTTCTCTGCCCATACAAGTTAATTACATCCATCAAATATTAATCATCTTTACTGTTCTCAGGCCATACAAGTTAATTACATCCATCAAATATCAATCATCTTTACTGTTCTCTGCCCATACAAGTTAATTACATCCATCAAATATCAATCATCTTTACTGTTCTCTGCCCATACAAGTTAATTACATCCATCAAATATCAATCATCTTTACTGTTCTCTACCCATACAGGTTAATTACATCCATCAAATATCAATCATCTTTACTGTTCTCTGCCCATACAAGTTAATTACATCCATCAAATATCAATCATCTTTACTGTTCTCTGCCCATACAAGTTAATTACACCCATCAAATATCAATAATCTTTACTGTTCTCTGCCCATACAAGTTAATTACATCCATCAAATATCAATCATCTTTACTGTTCTCTGCCTACTAGAATGAGAAAAATGAAAAAATTATGGATAAACAAAAATCCAAAGCGATAGAAACTACACTAAAATTATCCCCTTTCAAGAGTTTAATCTATACACAATTGATGATCAACAATAATGCCTACTACACACCAGTGATTTTAAATAAATTTAATTCAAACTACTCCCCAAACTGTCTCTATTTCCAACAGTGAATGCTGATCTCTTTCACATCCTATGGGGCTGTAAATTTACATACAAGTTATGGTGTTCTCTGAAGGTGAAGTTAGAAAAAATGGGTTACGAGCAGTCAACATTATCGTGGGAATTTGTTATCCTACATAGAACCCCCCCCCAAAAAAATACTTAAGCAGGACACATGGAAATTAGGCCCATTATTTGCGCTAATGAAACTATATATCACCCAAAACTGGACAGGTAGAACCAAACTACCATGGGAGGAATTCAAGAACAAAGCTACTAGATATGTTACAGCACATAAATTAATCACAAGAGATAGTAATAAACGCATGTATTTTCAAATATCCTGGAGTCTCCTTCTGAACCACATTCTAAAATAATGAATATTATTCAAAGAATTAAATCATCACATTGTATGCAAAATTCCCCTATACTAAGTAAAGTACAAGTCAAAGAAGCTTAGACAAGCAACTTAAGGATGAATCAAATACAGATATCTCTCTCATGCTTCTGCCTTTAGCTGCTGTAAATATTGTATATAGTGTGTTAGAGTTTACTACACCATGCAGTTAGGATAAGTCTATACGTTTTCCTGTTAAAATCTGAAAATGAATAGTAAATGGGTTTTATTCTATGTGACTTAGTAGAAATATGACCTGATTGCATGTTGAAACAAATATTACTTTGTATCTGACAATTTTTATGATTATTTGTATTGTTATCTACTGTAATATACTTTCGGAAAACAAAAATTAATATGGAAAAAAAACTCTTGTATTAGAGGCAACATGGATATATGCAAATTACCCTTTAAGGATCTCAGGTGTTTCAGCTAAATATCCATGACTTTTTCTTTTCTTTTTTTTTTTTCCACAGCTAGTGTGGTTTGGCTTTATTGGCCTGAAATTGTTCCTAAATAGACTTAAAAGAAAAAGTCATGGACATTCAGAATTGCCATTTAGCTGAAACACCTGATATGGGTTCAGGCACCTAGGCAGTGAGACATTACCCTGTGGAACATTTGACTGGGGACACATGCCTGAAGTGACATTCCGCTGCAGAGAAATATGGCTGTTTGCAAATTCCCTCTGGGCAAAGAGAAGCATATGCTGGCATGCCCACAACTTCAGTAACCAAATGCACAGGGAGAAAACAATGTCCATGGTCCCCAACGGAACATGAAACAGCAGGCAATATGGCAGGCATCAACAGCAGACTGGCCAGAGGGCATGCCACTGGCAGTACAAATGCAGTGCACAATGGGCAATGCCTTTATAACTGGAGTGTGTGGACCACTACCCCCTTCACAGTGTCTAGTGAACATTACCTAAAGCACATACTGGAGCATAAATGTGACTACAGCATCCTGCATGATTTCCTCCATGCTGTAGCACACTTCTACATGTTGTAGTTACATAAGTATGTACTGTACACTGAGCACAACACTCATCACTTCTTCTGCCACAATTCATTTGGTTATTAAAGCTGTGAGCATGGCAAGGTCTGCTTCTCTTTGCCCACAGGGAATTTGCAAACAGCCATATTTCTCTGCAGCTGAATGTCACTTCAGCCATGTGTCCCCAGTCAAATGTACCAGAGGGAAATGTCTCGCTGCCTAGGCGCCTGAACCCGTACAGCACAGATGATGGTAGGCAAAAGGAAGGCAGTGATGATATGACATCTAGCAGTGTTAGACAGGATCTGGTTGTATAAAGAGTGCTTAGTTATTGGCGTATTTTTTTCACTGTATGTTGTATGTGGGCATAAAATTTTAGTTCTTGATCTATGTGTACTCCTATTTGGTGTGAGTGACGAGCTCTTGACAGGTGTTGTTAGAAGATGTGATAGTGAAGGAGGTCTTTTTGTGCTGTGCTTGGGAGTGAAGAGAAGTAATTTTAATTTGTTCAGGTTAAGTAATGTGGGCAGGTAGACAGCCAATTTCTATGCAAGTAAATGTTTCCTGGGTCAGCTTTTTGTAGAGAATCACATGTTTTTGTTGTGCAGATGATCATTGAATTATCTGTGTCGGGTATTAAGGTATCATTTTTCTTTGCTAGAACACGGTCATTTATAAAGATGCTTAACTGCATAGGCCCGAGTATGGAACCTTGTGGGACTCCAACAGTTACAGGGAGAAAGAAAAAGGTGTCTGTCAGTCATTTTACATTCTGGAGACTGTTACAGAGGTAGCTGCAGAACCAGGATAGAGAGGTATTGTCAAATCCTCGATTAGTGAGGTTTTTGTAAAAGTAAAGGGTGGAAGACTGTGTCAAAAGCTTTGGAGAGATCAAAAAGGGCAGATACAAGATTGTCTTCATCTCTTTTTGTATTGATTGTTTGGTAAAGCTAAGGAAGGCAATAGAGGTACTATAATAGGGAGGGACCCATGCTGTGAAGGAGTGAGGAGTGTATTTTCTTAGATATAGCAAATAAGTTGGGATTGAATATATATTTTCAAGAATTTTGGATAAAGGAGAGACAATAGCAATGGGTTTATATTTAGAGAGCTTTACCTTTGTAGATGGAGAAAATATAACATTTTTTTCCATAGCAGAGGTACAAGAGATTGTGTGATAGAGTGATTTATCAGAAATAAGACAAGATAAGTTAAGGCATCTGTTGAGATTTTAGAATTTCCCCCAATAGGTTGTGAGGGGCTGGGAAGTTGGTTTTAATCTGACTAGCAATTGTTTAATGGTAGCAGTGGGGACTGGCTAGAAAGATGGAGTATGGGGAGATATTAAGTTTGCATTGGGTTTTGGGGCTTTCTTTATGGTTAGTCTTACTGAGTAGGGAAGTGACTGCATTAATGAAGTGAGAGTTAAATTCATTGTTAATACTTGCAGTGTTAATAAATTTGCATGATGTTGAGGGTTTTGTTAAGTGGCCAGGGTTAAGAAGCTGATTTATGGAAGACCAAACTAATTTGTGGTTATGGATTCAATATCAAATTCCAAACCGGATTTCTGACAGATAAATAGAGGACAGCAACAGTCATCCCCTTGCACAAAGATGGGGTATCAACTAACCCAAGTAATTACAGACCTAGAATTCTGACCAAGCTCAACTGTAAGTCTATGGAAAAGATCATTGTGGGAATAATACATAAGAACATAAGCAGCCTACAAACTCTTGACTCAAGCCAGTTGAGCTTTGTTAAGGGGAGATCCTGTCTACTTACATGGTTGGCTTTTTTGAGAAGGATACTAAAGCAGTGGAAGAGGACAAACCAGTGCCAACAGGTGTCTCCACCTCACAAAGATGTTTAACACCATGCCACATTCACGCATTATAGATAACATCTCAGAGTTAAATGCTAATCCTTACATAACTCATTGGATAGCAAACTGACCTAAAATAGCACCCAGGAAATTAGGGAAGGTAGCTCTTCCTCCTCCAGAAGACATTTCATTAATGCTAAACCTAAGGATACAGTTTTTGCGAAATCCTCTTTGACATTTACTTTTCAAAGGTCAAAGCAAATGTTAAGACTTTATGGCTGATTAAGTTTCCAGATGACTGTAAACATGGAGCTATCAAAAACTTCCCAGAAGACACCAAGATCTAGCAAGGAGGCTTTTCCCAAAGAAATAGATGATAAACTAAAACAATGAGTAAAAAGGTCACACAGAAAAAACAATCGATAAAAACAAAAAAGAAAAATCTAACAAAGATAGACTTTCCACTGTGTGAAACCTCGAACCTCTTGTATTAGAGGCAACATGGGATATATGGAAATTACCCTTTAAGGATATCAGGTGGGTTCAGGTGCCTAGGCAGCGAGACATTTCCCTCTGGTACATTTGACTGGGGACACATGGCTGAAGTGACATTCAGCTGCAGAGAAATATGTCTGTTTGCAAATTCCCTGTGGGCAAAGAGAAGCACACCTTGCCATGCTCACAGCTTTAATAACCAAATGAATTGTGGCAGAAGAAGTGATGAGTGTTGTGCTCAGTGTACAGTACATACTTATGTAACTACAACATGTAGAAGTGTGCTACAGCATGGAGGAAATCATGCAGGATGCTGTAGTCACGTTTATGCTCCAGTATGTGCTTTAGGTAATGTTCACTAGACACTGTGAAGAAGGTAGTGGTCCACACACTCCAGTTATAAAGGCATTGCCCATTGTGCACTGCATTTGTACTGCCAGTGGCATGCCCTCTGCTGTTGATGCCTGCCATATTGCCCACTGTTTCATGTTCCGTTGGGGACCATGGACATTGTTTTCCCCCTGTGCATTTGGTTACTGAAGTTGTGGGCATGCCAGCATATGCTTCTCTTTGCCCACAGGGAATTTGCAAACAGCCATATTTCTCTGCAGCTGAATGTCACTTCAGGCATGTGTCCCCAGTCAAATGTTCCACAGGGTAATGTCTCACTGCCTAGGTGCCTGAACCCGTGCTGTACCTATATTTAACTAACATCCAGTAAACTCAGCTAAACAAACCCAGCAGTGCTGCAACAGCATAGCAAAATTTGCCGGCAACTTCCCTCATAGATCACACCTCTGTCTGGCATTCTGAGACCCCCAATAGCTTGAATTTTCTCACCATCTCATGTACTCTCAACCTCCCAGTATCCACGATTCACTCTACAAACCAAATGGCTGTCCATCTCTAGCAAACCTTGTTCAACCATACTGCCCCTCCTGGACTCACCTCTTCTAAAAAAGCGATATCACTTATATCTAAACTCTAACTCAACTGTCTGCTTCCTCTACTCTTATCAAGTATCCAAACCTGGAACTCAATCCATCTAGCAGTACAGCAAGTCCCCCACCTACTCAACTCCTGGATGTGCAAATGCTTTTCACCTGGATAATCTCTTACTCATTTATATCTCCCCCCTTACTCAACTCTCCCTAAATTTATCCCTTCTACTGTAATACTGAGTGTATCTGTAAATAATTATAAATAACTAGCTGCCATTACACTGTTATGTAACCTGATATGTGGAACTGCTTCTTCTACAGTTTGTTGCTATGTTCCTGTTTGTTATTAGCATCTTAATGCTATTGTATCAGTGTCTTCTGTTGTTATTGTTATATTGGAGCTTTTATCCATGGACCTCTGCAGAAAATGGGTTTTGCGTCCAGTCAAAATGTCCAAGTAAACAAAAACAATAAATAAATAAATAAATAAATAAAATAGCCTTTGTTCTTTGGGGTAGGCACTAAACAAAGTTCATCCCTGTCCTTATTCAAGGGCAACTTGGCTCTATGGATGGGAAAGAGAGCATTTATCCCAGGATGATCTCTTGTACTACTAATGGATAGAATGAACTTCTAAATGTTTTATCTCATACATGGGCCCCCTCAAATTATCTATTGTATGAGCCAGTTAATATATAATTACCAATTATTATACAATGACCCCCCATTAATATTCCAAAACGTGCACGCTGATTGATCAGCGTGCCCGTTGTAAATCTGACTTATACTAATGGAAAAAGGTCCAGTCGCCCGGACTTTTCCCATTAGTATAAGTCTTTACTTTTGTTTAGGTTCATAGGTTCATAGGTTAGTACTAGGCTAACTGCCCTTCTGGGCCATTTCAAACCTAGCCCATTATCCCATGTGAGAATCAAACCCTGTACTTTGTGTCTGTAAGGTAAACACCTTGACTATTATGACAACCTCCCACCCAAAATGTTGTGTTACCACCATGCATGTGTTAGACAGCAACGGAGAATGGAAAAGCAAGAAGTTTAACATAGTGAGATATCTTTAAAAAAAAGCAACAGAGATCTTCCTTTATCCATTTCTTTTTTTAAAGCTGTC
Organism: Protopterus annectens; assembly: GCF_019279795.1. NCBI lineage: Eukaryota > Metazoa > Chordata > Ceratodontiformes > Protopteridae > Protopterus > Protopterus annectens. The sequence goes on along the minus strand of NC_056733.1, from coordinate 1,235,202,902 downwards.
TCACTATGTTAAACTCATTTAACATAGCGAAACAGTTTTAAAAAAAACAATGGAGATCTTCCTTTCTCTGTTGCATTTTTAAAGCTGTTTCGCTATGTACTTGTTTACCATAGTGAGACAACTTTTAAAAAGCAACGGAGATTTTCCTTTCTCCATTGCTTCCGCTACACAAGGCTCTGATGTACTGCATAAGCATATGCATGCGCAGTACATCAGAACTGCCCCAAGATAACGGATAGCTGCGGAAGGGCAGCATGGAGGCATTATACAATGCCATTGTTTAAGAAAAGTATTTTTTCCTTAAATAATGTCATTGTATAATAGCAATAACCCACTTCTGGGTGTGAGTAATGCTGGATGTACCCATGGTTGTCTTTGTTTGGCCACTCGGGCATTCGTCCTTGTGACCAAACCACACCAACCATGGGTAAATCCAGCATTACCCACACCCAGGCATGGGTTATTACTTAAATAGATAACTGTTGACCATGGGATGGGTAAGGCCAGTTTCTAATCAAATTAGATAGTTTAATTTGAGCAGAAAGAGGGAAACTGGCTTTGCTTAAAGGGCCTGCAAGGGCAGTTAGCTAGGGTCTGGCAAGTGCTGTTTCAGGCTGGCCTGAGGGCAGCCAGATATGTTATCTGACCCCATGGAAGTTGTGTTCTTGGCCTTAGAGAGTGCCTTGAGAACTTGTTTTTTGTTTTTTTTTCCTTTGGTGGTGTGGGGTATGTGGTCAGGGAATATATGGGTGGAGTGGGGGTAAAGTTTGTGTTAAATTTGTCTGCTAGTAGATGGGCTAAGTCCTTGGGATCAATGTATGCGATATCATTTACTATTCACTCTGCAGTGTGCTATGCATTTTTTCTGATGTTTCTAACATAACTAATGAAGGATTTCTGATTATCCTTTGCCAGGGTGGCTATTTTTGCTTTGGTTGATTTCATCAGGTTCTAGAGTCCTCTGTTAAGTCTAGCAAAAGCACAAAAGCTCTTTTAGCATATTGAGAATTAAATTTATTTTTGCATGCAATGATTTTTTTTTTCATTTACTCTGTAGCCTGTTTATATTTATGTTTCACCACAGAGGTTTATTGTTAAATTTGACATTGCATTTACTTTAAAGGGGGATAGATATATGTATGCAGTTGTTTACTTATGCATAGAATTTGGTGGTAAAGGATTTCACATAAGCAGTGGGGTCATCTGATTGGAAGGAGATTTTGAGTCATCACTCATTTATTTAACCTTACTTTAATCTCTAAATATTGAGGTTTTGGAGAATGCTTCTAGCTGCAGTCTTATCCTCAATGTGGCTGATTTGTGGTCCAATTTACCAGTGAGTAAGTGACAGAGGGCAGAGAGCAAAGCTGTCCTATATAGCTAAGGACCAAATTCAAAAGGTTATTACTGCCTGTTCAGGGTAGAATGCAGTGGCGGCTGGTGACTTCAAATTAAAGGGGGGCTGCAGAAGACAGCTGAATGGGTGGGGCCAATGGGAAGGGGTGTGGCCAACTAGAACGGGGTGGGGCTATGCTCAAAACCACAACAACTGGAACTTTAAATACGCTGTCCTAGGTGCCAAACCGTCATTACAAGAGTCCAATCAAGACAAAATGAAGTGAAGAAAAAAATATTTCAATGCATTGGCTACATGACAGCTTATTTAATATCTAGATGGAAACACAAGGGTTGTGAGGCATGAAAAAATAAATTACTTTTTAAATACATTATTGGAATGCCAGTCAAAATCAAGTATAAAAAAACAAGCAGCACTCAAGTCAAACCAATTCTCCTTGCAGTGCAGTTCCAATTATAATTTATATTCAGCTTTATAAAATCGCCAAGTAGCATGCTGAAAGTAGCAATCTGTGATACCTCCACTTGTAAAAATGTTTCTTATCCAAAAAAGACCTGCTGCCTGACAGCAACTATCTACTTGTTTCATGGGGAAGACATGATCAAAGTAAAAAAATTAACAGCAAACAAGAAACAAGCTCAAGATAAATTGCTTAAAGGATAACTGCACAAGTTATGGACCACACATGATAGATTAGCATTCTGTTTAGTTTACGGGTAAGCCTGCAAAGATGACTGCAAGTCTCCAACAAATGTAATGAGCTTCTGAAAATACTGTAATCCTGTCCTTTATTACAAATACTGTCATATGCATTTTAATACCCAAGGCTTATACGTTATCTAGTTATGTAAATATTCTCTGCATGGCAACAACAAAAAAGGCTTTCAATATTGCTAATTCTTTAACAGTATGCTTATTAAAACTTACTTGAATCTTACAATCTCCGACAAGCTTACCTGATGGTCATTAAAGCATTGCTACTTAAACACAGAGCAACAGGGCACTGCGACAGCATGCATTTTCTGAATAATAAGAAGCATAAATCAACAGTATAAAAATATGACAGAAAACCAGAACATTCTGCAAAATCAAGGACAGATGAAAAGCCACTGCCGTACTTGTGTCCCCCTTGGATGGGGGAATACTCTGCACACTTACACTGTATAACTACTCCTTGCTTTGCTTGGACACATCAAGAGTCACTACATGCGGGAGTGGGGTGCAACAATTATGTCACAATTTGAAATATCTCTGGCTGACGGTGATGGCTCTGACACTAATACCTCTCGTCCCATATGTCAGTCACATCGAATTGGGTTACAATAAATTATATAAGCAACATAAAAAGCAGCCAATAAAGATGATAAAATATTATAATGTGCAAAATGCGGCATCAGTTGCACAATAAAAAATGTCTGTTTCTATAGATATTTGATGAAACTCACTCTAGAAAAGACTTACAGTTTTGTAGAACTCAACTCATGTATGCAATTGAACAGTCAGTGATGGCAGACTGATAAGGAAAGTAAACATGGCCTAGTGTTCACCAAAACCTATATAAATAGATCCTTTTAAGGAAATAATATATGTAATCTTTAGGTATGAAGAAAAACAGTGACTCATGGCTGAATTTTTTAAACTCTTGAGTGGAACTTCTTTCAAAAAAGTTTTATGAAGGGATAGTCTGATATTATAAGGTGGTAATAACAGATAAAATTTAAGGAATCATAATTTCACAGAAAATATTGTAGATTATCCCAAGAACTTTCATAAGTAAGCATTTTGGTTGGTCAATCTACATATCATTGCATTCACCCAGTAGCAAGGTATACTATAGGGCAGTATTTCCATTTCTTCACTAAAGCTTAATAACCATATGCTACCCTTTTTTGGGCACTTCAGTGACTCAAGGCTGGAGTGTGTACCACTGCTCCCTTCAGTTTGAAAGTAGTACCCAGAAAAGCAGCACAGAGAAAACATTGCTGGCTCTATGTCACAGTAAAAGAAATTCATGCAACACTTTTTTTTTTGTGAACAAATACGTTGAAACACAACTGTTTAAATCTATTTTATCTTGGACTGAGGACTGTCTGACTGGATGCTTAATATCAAACTGTTATGCAGAGTCTTCGTTTTGTTGTTGCAGCAAAAACAAAAAACAAAACAAAAAAAACCAGCCGATTTCAGCACTTACCTCAGTTTATGTATCTAATCTCTCGTCCTCGTCTTCTTTTCCTTTTTGCTCTCTCTGATTGCAGTGTAAGCCCTTAGCCAAGCCAAAAATGACAACGCCGGTATAATCCACCGAATCCAACGGTCCCAAACTACCGAGTCCCAGCGCAGCCTCTAAATAAGACCAGTACAGTACAGTACTACTGCGCTAGTGCTACTGATTGTTTCTCACTCTATTTTTTGAGAAGAGAGCGAGAACCAATCAGTAGCAATCCAGCCATCCACGTCACGTACGTGCCTGCGGACATGGCAGTCCAAACCCCCTTCTAATTACAGTGCGGTTAAACCCGCTTAGACTTCTGGGCATCAAATTGATGCTTTTTCTTTTATCTGGACTGCCTTATACAGCAGTCAGATATTAGATGCTGCTTTATTGTTGGAAAAAAAAAATAAAAAAAAACCCGGAACTCGACAAGCATGTGCAGTTCAAGTTCCGGGATGGACTGAGAAAAGTAAAACGCAAAATAATGGTGGAAACATTTTTTTATGGCAATTTTTGGGCAAATTAAATGAAATAATGTAATGCAATGAATGCATTAAATGTCAACTTTTCCTGGGAGGGCTACAGTCTCGCAGTCCGATAGAACGAGCTGCCAGAATGGCTGATACAGAGAGTTTGCTGTATTCATCTTGCATGCAGAATTGTGAAGGGAAGTTGAAACCTCCCACTTCCCATTTTCAGGAATTTGACCTTTGCTTATGATTTCTTAAAAAAAGATCAGTTAGCAGTATTTGCATTTCGAACCTTGATTGTTGAAGGATTCGTCAGTGTTTTTGTTCCAGTCTCATAACATTATTTACCTAAAGGTTTTAAAGATCATTAGCACCTTTCCTTTAATGAAGGGACTGAAATCAAGCCTCTGGCTATAACTTCCTCAACTGTCTGAATGCTGATGTTAAACAAACAGACAACATCAGACAAAATAAAACAATGTCTAGCGATAGACAAATACAGTTTTGTGTAATAATCAAACCTGATATTGTATAATAAAGAGTACTGCAGGTAAGGTTCTTTGTTCAGTGAATCATTATTATATAATCCCATCTTTTTCATATACTATCACTTCTGAGTCACATGTATGTTCATAGGTTCATAGGTAGGTACTAGGCTATTGGCTCTAGAGCCTATATAAGCCTAGCCAAAAAGGTACCCTGGCTTTCGCCACCCAAGAAAATTATTTTCTTGTTCCCCTGTCGAGCAGAGCCACAGAAGTGATCCCCAGGGTGAATTTCCTATTTCCCATCCCATCATCAAGATGTTTTTTGAAGAGTGCTAATGAGGAGATTTGTTTGATATAAATAGGTAGTTTGTTCCAGAGTATGGGAAGTCTCTGAGACAGGAATCTATCCCTTCAGCATGTTCTGTTTATTGTGGTGACAAGGTTTAGGTCCCTAGAGCAAGTAGTTCAGAGGGATTGAGATTTCTTTAAGTGGAGCATGTTCAACAGCTCTGGGTTTGACATAGCTTTGTATGTTAGGCAGAGATCACCCCTCAGTAGGCGATATGCAAAGGAGTAAAGCTGGAGCTTTTTTAGACAGTCTGTGTAGGGCATCTATTTGAGGCCAGTAATCCTCTTCTGTGAGGTATTTCTGTGACCTTTCCAGTTGCTGTAGATGTCTTGTGAGGTACATATCAAAAGGGGTGTTGTACTCTATAACAATGACCTCTTTGTTCCTGGATGAGAAACCTTTTATGATGAGGTGTGCCATGAGAAGGATTTCCTGATTACTGTGGCTATGTGATTTTCAAAGGAGAGACTACTTTCCACCTGTGTCCCAAAGTCTCTTATCACACTTTCAGTGTTAAGTAGACTACCGCCTATGTGGTAGTTCATGGGTGCAGAGTTTTTACCAAAGGGGATGACAATGCACTTTTTGGCATTGAGATTGAGGCCATGGCTTTGACATCAGGCATCTGTCTCACTGAGGCCCTTTTATAGGATGTCCACATTGTTAGGAGTTTTGATTATGGTTCCTAGTTTGCAGTCATCTGCGAACTTCCTTAGCCAAACACCTTCTGTGTTAGTCTGTACTTCAGAGAAGTAGATACCAAACAGGAGAGGACCCAGGACTGAACCCTGTGGTACTCCACTTGTCACTGGTCTGAAGATGGATTTGGAGTCTGCTACTTTCACAGTGTGGGTTCTGTCAGTGAGCCAGTTGAAACTCATCTTGAGACATAGGGATTTATACCTAGTTTAGTGAGTTTATCTATAATTCCAGAGAGGGAGATGGTGTTGAAAGCCTTGGAGAGATCTAGATAGGCTGTGTGAACCACCTTACCCTAGTCTACGGCTTTATTGACTGCTTCAAAGAAGTCTATCAGGTTTAGGAAACATGATCTGCCTTTTACAAACCCGAACTGGGTGGGGTCCAGAGTTTGGAGATTACCAATATTTTTGATTATAAGTTCCATGATGATATGTTCAATGGCCTTGCAGGCCAGGCTCATCAGGCTAATGGGGCGGTAGTTCCGGGGGGTCCAAGGTGGCTCCCCCTTTGTGGAGAGGGATAACCATCATTGTGCACCATTCAGTGGGCACAAAGCTGAGGTGAGGCTATGATTGAACATGGTACTTAGGTGGGGTGCCAGTTAATTCTGTAGTTCATGTAGAACGCAGCCTGGGATGTTGTCAGGTCCTATGGATGCTGTGTTCTTGGCTTTGGAGAGTGAGGTTTTTATCTGTGCAGCCGTGATTACAGGATCTTTGCATTTTTCTGGTATAGAGATGGGCCCTTTAGGGGGTGAGAGTAGGGTAAAGTTAGCACTGAACCTATCTGCCAGGATGTTGGCAATATCAGTTGGTTCTGTATATTTAGTGCCATTGTGTTGTAACTCAGAGCAGATCTGAGTGTTGCCACTAAGATTCTTGACATAGCTATAAAATGCTTTGTGGTTGTCTTTAGAATCAGTCGCGATTTTGTTTTCGTAACTAGCTTTGGAGGATTTTATGAGGGATCTCAGCTTCTTATTGAGGCTGACCAGGTAGCCCAATCATGGGATTTTACTCTTTTTTGCAAAAGTTTCTTTCTTCTGTTGTAGAGTTTGTTTATGGCAAGGGACCTCCAGATTGGCTTCCTTTTTTTGGAGGATAGCATCTTGGTTCTGATTGCGATAGCACGATCCATGCACTCATGTACGTGCTTATAAAGTGCATCTGTGTAGGATTCAGCAGTCGTACCTTTATTGTCCATCTGCATGGGTGTGGTGAAGTTTGCCACTTCTGTCTTAAGAAGCGTGAAGTTGGCTTTGGAGAAATTTTTTATGGTGGTTTCCCTAATGGGGGTGGGGGCGGGATATTGATGTCTAGGATGATTAGCTTCAGGTGGTATCTGACCAATGAGGAATTGACCTCAGGTGTGGAACACTGGTCGCCCATGTTGGTAATGACCAGGTCTAGGCTATTGCTGCTCCTGGTGGGTGTGTGGATAAGTTAATCCAAGGCATTGGAATTTATGAATTCCAGAAAGCTTTGAGCAAAAGAGTTGGTACATGAGTAGTTTTCCCAGTTAATGGTGGGGTAGTTGAAATCACCCATTATTGGGGTGTTGGGTTGTACCCTAATATTTTCCTGTGTATCAAGAAATGAGGAGTGGGAATCCTAGGGCATGATGGAGAATCTGCTGCAAGCTGCAATTTGGATTGTGGTCTTGCCCAGAGTTAGTTGCACTTGGATAATCCCGGATGCATTATGCTGAGCAACTAGCCTGGAGGTGTGGATATCCTTAATGAATATGGACATGCCTCTGCCCTTAGTGTTTCAATCCAGGTTAGGTGGCCAAAAGGTGTGGTATGAATTATAGCCTGGTAATGCAGGGGTGCTCTCGGGAGCTATGAACCAGGTCTCTGTCACTGAACAGATGTCGATGTTCTCCATTTTAAGGAGTGCCTCGAGTGAGTACATTTTGAGGTTTAGACTTCTAGCATTGAGTAGCATTACCCTCACATTTTGCTTGCTTGTACCTGTTATGGTGGTGAATTTGTCATTTGAACCTTGCCTAAAAAGGCACTATAGGGGTGGCAAGAGCCTTAGCCAGTATCCGGAATCCCTAGGGCAACAGGTGCAGGCCATCTGTGGCAAAGCATCGTGGTCTGTCGATCATGTCATCCCAGGCAGATAGCTACTGGATTCCATTAGAATGGCACCAGAAGCTTAGCCAATTGTTGAAGTCAATTATTTTGTCCTTGTACTGTGGTATCATTCTGGTTGATGGCAGGATGCTACACAGGGCTAGGGTCATACCTACCTGGGCTACAAGATAGACAGGTAGCTGACAGTAACTTTCTCCTTGTTTAGCCTGGTGAGTGGAACATCAGTGTGCCTGACTATAGAGTCACCTATGACTAGTGTGTTGGGTAAGTAGTTATGCCTTATGGGCTGTGGTTAAGTGGCACACTGAGTTTGTGGGCTATGTGTCATTTGGGTTGTGTTATGGTGTGGAGGTTGCTTGCGTTTCTGCTTTGGAGGTCTCTGTTGCTTGGGTAGATTTTTATTGAGAGCCTCCACGAATGTAGGTATGTGATGAGTGTGGTGTGGTGCAAGTGTTTACCTTCTCCTCTTGACTGTCTAGTCCAGTCTTGGGTGAAGAGAGCTTTGCTTCCAGTTTGGCTATATAAGTGCATCTCTCACAGGTTGTAGTGGTGGGTAGTAGGAAGAGATGGTTATCTGTGTACATGAGGCAACTGCTGCATTGTCCCAAGATGCCCAGATTCATCAGGTAGTCAGGAGAAAACACCGGGAGCTGACCCATAGACATGCCTGGATAGGTGCTTATTTATTAAGTACTAAAAACTGTTTTCCTCTAGACAAGTGAGGAAAGTTGAGTGCTATAGTAATTTGTAGCTTATTTAGTTCTGAACAAGTGCTGAGCTCAAAGAAACAGATTTGAGTACTAAAACTAAAAAACTGGCTAGTTCTAAGGGAAAATTTGAAGAGCAGAGTTTATGGCACTGGGAATAGTTTAACCCTAGCGAAGTGGTGATGTATAAAGTGTATGTTTCAGGATGTACCTGTCTGGGCAGCTGAAACAGCTGACTACACTGTCCAGAATGTGCTCAGTTGGACAGTGTCAGCGATGTCAGTGTCATACAATACAGCACTCACCTGGTTAATGACGCCAAGCTCTCATTTCCTAAATACCTTTGCTTTGTTTGTTTTTACTATATTTCACTCTTTGGTCATTTTTTTCTCACATCTCTGTAAAATAAATTCATTCTTTTCTTGACTGAACTGGTTAGCTTTTCCTCACTTCAAGTTGTTGCCTTCCTGACTATCTTTACTGTTTCAATATTTGCCTTAAAGTGGTACTGCCATCTTAATTTATCCTTCTCTTTCTGTATATATCTTATTTTTGATTTGCAGTTCATTCATTATTTTATAGTCATCCAGTATTTGTTTAAATGAACAGAGGCAGAACAGGGTAAATACATCTCGAACATGCACAGAAAGGGAATGAAGAAGTATTATAAATTACTGTATATTGAGAAACAATGATGTAGGACATTGCGGTAGGAATACAATGACTAAACAAAGCAAACTCCTGCCTTTGAAATGAAGTATAAAGTAGACAAGTAAATGCTGTAGCTCTTAAAAAAGTAGATTTTATTTACTCAGGGATTATCAGCCTGTACTGCTGTTTGCCAATTTTTGCATTTCAGAATATGTTGTATCCTGCATGTGACCTTTCATCAAGTCGTCATCATTTTAGTAAGCTATGGGCACTGTGTGGGTTAAACCTACTTGGTAAATAATAAACCTTCAAAGTGAAGCCATCTGCTTGGATCGCCGTGGCATCACATGCACCTTCATTGATTTATCTGTACACTGCTGCCATAATTTGTCATTTCTGTTCATTTTCTCCAATGCATTGAAATTCTGATTTGTGTTAAGGACTGTTCTGAACTAGACAAGATTGCCTATTTCTTTACCTTTCTCTGAAGTGATAATGATTTGAAAGTCCTGTAGAGAAGATCCTTTTGAATGCGATTCTTTTATACCAGAGGCTTGGATGACAAGCTGTTCTAGTTTCCAATAAAAGATGCATTTGCCCATTAGTGTTTCAATTCTCTCTTGAGAATTGAAAAACATCAAAGATAAAAAGCTGTATTGATGTCAGAGAGATTTAGCAGTAATCATACTTTTATTTCATGTAATAAGCAACCAGTGTGGCATGATCATACTGTATACTGCTTGAGTCTTGTTTTTTATTCTGACATACTTTTTTAAGCTACTTGTGAAATTAAATAAAAGTGTATAACTTGATATACTGCTACTGTTGCCTGCTGTATACATTTTATCTTTAAATACTTTAATGATGAGCATTTCAAGCATCAAACATAGTGCTGGATTTCAAATTCTGTATTGGTCAGACTGCAGCATAGGACATATAAAAACGTGTTTCTGGCATTCACCAAGTGTTTGATACCTTTTGCATATAAGAAACAAGTAATACTCCATTAATCAGAAATTGAGATTTGTAATGATATAGCAAGTTGATCTGACTACTACTATTTTCATATTTTGATAGAAAAGCAGTAGAATATCAAATACTGTAGCCAGTCGTAGCACATATGTGTTATAAATGCCAAAAGTGTCATCATAGCAACATGGAAGAGGCCAATGGAAACTTGCTTTTGTCTATATACTGTCAGGTACTGATCCAACGCTAATTTGTCAGGGCACTTAAAGAATAGAACCTGTTAAAATCAGCAGAACCAACTTATTTTCTAGTGCTTTTTTTTAATTGTAGGATGAGAGGTGTTTGGATTGATAAATATCAACTTGCATCATTAACAGTGGAAGAGCAAGCAAGTATACATTATTTACTTCACTTGCTAAGTAACTTGTTAATTTGGGCAGGTGAACTAGTCCAAATGCCCTGTTTTAGTCACAACTTGAAACATTGGCTGTTCAGAGAAAATATGTTAAATACACTTCAGGATATATATATTATATATATATATATATATATATATATATATATATATATATGTATATAAAAATGAAATGGAAATGTAACTTGTTAATGTTCTTATTCCTAATACATTTTACAGGATGTAACTATCCATGGAAATGTGTACCATTCTATTAAGGACATAAAACAATATTAGCTTAAGCATTGCATTTTATTACAAAAGACAATTTTATGTATCTATCTATCTATATCTATATATATATATATATGTGTGTGTGTGTGTGTGTCTATATACATATATATATATATATATATATATATATATTTATTTTATTTATTTGTGTGTGTGTGTGTGTGTGTGTGTGTGTGTGTGTGTGTCCACAGTGTGTGTTTTCAGTGTGTGTGTGTGTGTGTGTGTGTGTGTGTGTGTGTGTGTGTGTGTGTGTGTGTCTGTGTCTGTGTGTGTGTGTGTGTGTGTGTGTGTGTGTGTGTGTGTGTGTGTGTGTGTTAACCTGCACCACTGTGCCACCAAATGTATATTTATATACATATATATATATATATATATATATATATATATATATATATATATATATATATATATATATATATATATATATATATATATATATATATATATATATATATATATATATATATATATATATATACATATATAGTTATATATGCCATCCACTCCATTTACAAAATAATGTATGACCATTGCTTTTTCAGTCCTGGTACCCCACTCCTACCTTCCTGAATGTATGCTGCTAACTGATCCTAATATGCTGGTCAGAGTATGTTTTCTTGAGGTCATCATCTGAACAACAGGAATTGTGGCACATACTGTATATCTTAAATCTACTGACCCAGGCTTATTAACATTCCCCTAGTGAGGTTGAACTTGGAGGCAGTGCCAACACATATGAAACTCTATACCTTTCTTATGGAATCTGTATAACTGTTCCCCAGCCACAAGTATGAGCTGTATTTTAATTATGCAAAAGTCAGACTGGCAATAAAAATATAATTTGATGACCATTACCATTGAAGAGTACTAGAATGTTAATTTAGTTCATATTCTGAGATTTTTAACCCGCATGCTGTACATAAAGTTCATCAGTCATGTAATAAAGGGAGTGTAAATGATAAACCCTTGAAGTGGGATATAACCTCCTTACCATACACCATAAGTAAGTATACAATTTGTGATGGAAAAATGTGTTGTTTTTGCATGTGATTTTATTGATAATGATGTTCCTGAAAATTTTCTTGTAACTTAAATTCTCTACCATGACATCATAAAATACTAAACACACACTGCCTCACTATCTACGTTAATGTATAGGCTAATGTAGTTCCATGATAAATGCATCAAAAGGAGGTTCTTACTTACTAGAAAAAAATGAGTTGTCAACTAGGTCTTGCAGGAGGAACATGTTATATTCAAAATGAACACACTGTATAAAGTCTTCAAGTCTCAAGGGAAGCAAATTAACACCATTGTGACACCACAATGTAAGAAGCTGCTCTTCTAAAGAAGTAAGCTAGTTTTTGTTATCCACGATGCTTTGCACCACTATGTTAATCATTTTATTTACATAGTATGACATGTTTTGGTTGTGATTACTGAGGAAAACTAAGTAAACAATGAAACTAAAAAACAATTCAAATAGTCTATAATTTTAATTTTTGGAAAATCACTTGCAACTTTAAACAAGAGGCATATAATTGGGAATGAAATTAATTGTTAAACATGCCTCATAAAATGAGCAATATACTCTGAAGATCATCGCCACAGTTTCTTCACTCTCCTAGTGTAACCACTTTTGCTACTCACTTTAGAGTTTTTATATTGCTATTCCAGATGTGTTGCAGAATATTTTTATTGTGTACTTCAACATCATAATGCTGCCTACCCTTAATCCTGATGTTTATAAATGTAAAAAATCTCTCTCTAGATGTCACTTTAGACTCACTCATCTGCAACTCTTTCCTCTTATAGTTATAAAGCAGATCAGTAGTTGACATCCTCAACTCTAAACCGAGGAGCATAAGAATAAAAAGATGTGTTCTTCTGTCTAGCAATTGTCAGTGCTAGACAATGAGAGGTACAAAGTAAAATGTCTTCTTTTAAAAACTGTAGCAAACAGCGTGCAACAAATCAGACCACACAAACATAGTGCACAAGCAGGCACTTCAGTTGTTACTATAGAAGCACTATCAGAAATGAACTGAGCCACTGCACTACTGACTGGCATCTGTTGATTGCTACCCTTAATACATTTCACCCATGATGGCTGCCATCTTTGTCCTATCCTAGCTGTGTTTCTGCTATAAAGAAAGCATAGTAGTTGGTGGAAAGTTCCCACATTTAAGCACATTCTGATCATGTCTGTGTAGTAGACATTAGTTTTGATGGTGCTAGATATCTTGGGCTCTGTATTCTATAATGTTTATTACAGATAATTAGAAACGAATGTACTCAGCTCAGAAGGTGATTAAGCATAGCAACGCCCTTGTGCTAGAGGCCATTCTACAGTGGAAAGCCTTGAACGAATACATACATTTCCTCTACTATTAAATCTCCTTTTATGTATCTAGGACACCTTTCCCAGACTTAATTTACTGCATGAGTAATAAAATATCAAATGTCATATTTCTGTTAAAATTTCAAATATGTAGTATTTGGCACTGCTGTTTGTGTTTTGTAGATATTATGAAACATTATAATGCTAGCAAATGCTGAGATCCCTATTTTCATTGAGTGACTTTCTTCAAATAATATCTATACTTTAGGATCAGATTTGCCTTTCAGTTTCATTGCAGGCTATATTTTCTTGTCAAAATACATTAAAACAATAACTGTGATATCAGGTTTACAACATAGTGTTTAGCTCACTAATTTATATCTGTCACTGTTCTCATGGATAAAATAAAAGCATTTATTGTTTCATCACTTTTTCAAGAAAAGTTTCACTTTTTTCAAGAAATGTGCTTGAAACTGAACTTAGCTTCAACAAAACAAGTTACTATGAAAATAAAATGTTAAAGGAATGTATTTTGAAGCTTGTAACTAAATAATGATTGAACCATAGCTAGATCATTGATGTGCTAGGCTCTTTTACCAGTACAGATAGTGCATGGTAATAAAGTTGCAAAAAATCATGCATACATAGACAGTCCATTTTTGATTCCTACTAGTTGCAATTTTGGAGCACACATCAGGCACAGAAATATTTTACAAGCATATTTGGCAAAAATAAATATAATAATTGCTTCACATTTATACTACAAATCTAGAAAATGGCACACAGATAAGGTGACAAAATATAGTAATATATTAATATTTTGTACTATAAATCTAGAAAATGACATGCAGCTTTGCTAAAACGTTGTTTTGATTTATCAAAAGGTAGTGTTATGTATTTGGTGGCAAAAAGTAATTCCTTATGGTATTACTAGGAACACGGGATCATAGGAACAATTTTAGGGAATCATTTTTGGGACCATAAAATGCATACACGTACACATTTAAACAGACACATTTAAAATTGTTGTGCCTCCCTTTTCAAGCCTGGAATAGTATTCGCCTCTCAAATTAAATACGGCTGTACATGATAACCCTGGTTTCTGTCTAACCATCTGATCAACAAGACTAGCCTTAGTTAAAGCAGTAGCTTGTTTCACCTGTACTGGTCACTTATTCCACAGTCTTGGGAATACATTTAGTTAAGAATTATTCCTCCAGTAAGTCTTGCTTTGTTTATTTGTGGATGCAGATTTAGTCCCCTTGTGCAGGTGTTTGTAACATCACTAGTTTTGTGAAAGATTAGGGGATCAAATAAGACTGTGACTTACTTGAAGTGAAAACCAAGATGAAGGGCACATTGGTCCAGCCAGTAGTCTACTGAGTGCAAGAACAGTCATGCTAATCTATCAAGATACTAAGAGGATTTAAAGCCTATCATTTTTTTTTGTTAAAAAAATCTTTGTGGCCTTTCCAACTGAGTGAAATGCCTGGATTTGTGCATACCAAAGAGGCACAAAGTGGGCATTGTATTCAACGATGGATCTGTTAATAGAAGAAATGAGAAACTTCTCTGTGTGGAAGATTTTCAGTCCATATATCTCTAGTTAATCACTGTATATTAATCAGATCAGACAAAAGTAGTAGAAGTAGCTAACTTAAACTCGTCTTAAGTAAAAAAAAAAATAATAAAAAATATATAATTGTACAGAATTACTAAGTATTTGAAAATAATCCAAGCAAGGCGGGCAGTCTGTTTCTAGTCAAAAATCCTTTATTAAGTATACAGACTAGCAATCCAAGTAAAACAAAAATAGAGTAATAGTTTCCTCACAAGCTATATATATATATATATATATATATATATATATATATATATATATATATATATATAGTTTTTATCAGGCAAGGGAGTGGTTTATTGTGCTGTAAAACAAAGTGTTACTGGTACACATGTTAAATTCACATCTCTTCTCTGGTCCTGCCATACTTAGTAGCTGTCATAATAATATAACCCTTATGTACTTTAAATAAAATTTATAATGATGTGGTACCTCTTATTTAACCGGATTATTAAGTCTGTGATTTTATCCAAGACAGTATACTACATGGCTGGAAATATGTCAACCTTAGTCCATTTGGCAATCAAAAAATATATATAAATATATACATAAACACTTTGCATGTAAAAAAAATCAATTGTAAAACTCATGATTTTTACAACTGATTTTTTACATGCAAAGGGTATATGTATATATTTATATATATTTTTTTATTGCCAAATGGACTAAGGTTGATATATTTCCAGCCATGTAGTATATTGTCTTGGATAAAATCACAGACTTAATAATCTACTTAATAATCTGGTTAAATAAGAGGTCTTATATAGGTGCACTGACTACTTTTCTTTTTGTTTTCAAGACTGTGGCCTTTGGTTCCACGTGTTAGTTTTCACACAGCCGGTGTGGTCATTTGAGTTTGAAATGCCTGCTTTATAAAACAGAAAAGGGGAAATAGGAAAGACTGAAAAAGGGGAGACACAACAAACAGGGAGACACATCAAGATGGTTGTGCTGGAGGAGGTTGGAGAAGAAGGGCACAATATTTTGGCATGAAATAGACACCGTATTTTTTAAATTTTTTTTATATAAGAGGAGAGTGTGGGAGGCAATAAGTAAGAGGGCACAGGAGAATGGATGAGAAATGGAAGGGTGAGGAGGCAGTGGCAACAGCAGGAGTCCCCCGTCCACAGACTCTCATATGTTCCCACTTCCAAATGGTGGCACAGAGGAAGACCCTGATGTTGAGGGGGTAGTGGTCTGTGGCAGTATGGTGGTTGGCACCAGCTGAGGCAGTATGTTTTGAACAAGCTGAAGAGAAGGCTTGACTGGGTGAATCCATTTGTCTATGATCTGCTCCAACATGTCTTCAACCAAGTCTGTAGACCCCATTCAGTGAGGCTTGGCAGACTGCCACATTCCAGGGTGGTTCCAGGCCAGTGTCACTGCCTCTGCCTTGTGAGGATGTCCTCCAACGGGCAGACGATGAATGCTTCCTAGCTGGGAGGCATGTGCTGAGGCTGGTCCTGAGGATTTTGGATCTGGAAAAATGAAAATTAATGGGAAAGAAAGAAAATTAAAAAGGGGGAAATTAATGCATAATTAAAATGAGAAAAAACTGAGAAAAAAGGGGGCAGACAAAAGAGAAAATCCAAACTATAAATGTACACATCATGTTACACACCATTCAATTTCTTACTTTAAAACATTTTTATTTTTATAAATTTTTATTTTAGTAAAACAGAATGTATGAGAAGTGCTTATGCAGACATGGGACTACTGATTTGAGAAATCCTTACGTGTATGTGACAAGAATGATATGAAAAGTTATTATACGCACTTTGGATGAAATTTGGGAAGGGCTTATACATACCTGAGAAAAGTGTATAGCTATTAAGTTTTGGAGGGGTTTACATTTTGCTTACTACTACGCAAATGTAAATTATCTTATGTTTGCCTGATATGCATTTGTTTGCAATATTGTACTGAAAAAAGACAGAATTTTGCAGTTATTTGCTGACATATCTTTCATAATAATCCTACACAAGCAAGCATGAAGAGAGCACCAGGCATAGGTTTTAACTAAGCACTTTTGTTCTTTTTATTATTTCCACTAGAACTTCTTCAGAGTTAAAACCAAATATGCAAATCAAGGTTTAAAAGAGGTACCAAGTGAATCATGTGACACTTATGAACCATAAAAATAGAAGTGATTTTTCATTCATTAAATCCTTCTTAAAGTTACAATGTATCTAAAAACATTTACCGTGACAATAAAATGTATCAACACATTTTGCATCATACTAATGATCTAACATAATCCAATATAGCTAACATTTATCCAAAGAGAACTATTCAGAACATTTGATATTTACGGACTCATTAAGTCCAGGGTGTGTATCTGCCCTCATTCTTACTTGCCAACAAGACTACTGGCATTCAAGTAGAAAATTGAAATAGCCCACAAAATATTTCATGAAGACAGTATCAAGTACAAAAAATGGAATTTCTTAAAATTAGAGCACATAAGGGAATGTTTGGCCACTGACTTACTCATGTCTTTATTTCTAAGGGTGAAAGTATGTTCATATATTCTTCTGGACAGCTTCCTCACTGTCTTTCCAATGTAAAATCCAGGGCAAGAATCACAGGATGCCAAATAGACCACTCCTTGTGAGTTACAATTAAATATATTATTAGCCCAAAGGTTTAAATTCAGTGCCTTGATTTGAACATTTGAAGGACTGGAAATGAAATGGCACTGCTTACATATGCCACACTTGTAAGTTCCAAAAGTATTTTTTATTCTTGACTGTGTGGTTTGATGGTGTTCTAAAAAACATTTCACATTGTATACTGTTTTATAAGTGAACGATGGAGTTTCACTAAGAATCCTGGTTAATTTTCCATTCCTTAAAACAATCTTCCACTTGTCCTTAAGAATGTCTCTTACTGCATACATATCACTGGAAATGAAATGGGACATCATATAATCAGTTTATCTATCCAGACCACAATATGAACAGCTCCTTGGCCCCCCTTGGAAACAACCAGGCCATGCATGGAGTGGTTTTACAAGGTACTGATAATATGATTAATGATCCATTTAAAATGGATGGCGCACTGGTGAGCGCTAGCATTGTTGCTTCTCAGCAAGCAGTTTTCCAGTTTGATTTTCAGCTGGGGTGCCTTCTGTATGGAGTCTGCATGTCCTCCCTACATTTGTGTGGGTTTCCACCAGGTGCTCCAGTTTCCTCCCATGTTACAAAGACATGTGTCTGGAGCATTTCTCCCCAGGCCTCTGTTGAAAATTGGCTTTGTTCTAAGTAGGACTTTCCCGGTTAACAAATGTTAAATAAATGAAAATATATAAATAAAAGCATTGATAACCTATTTCAAGATACTGTAACTTGTAGGAATTATGGTTCTGTTACAATACACAGACATAGTACTACCACAGGAACTGAATATGAATATTGCAAAACTGATAATTTTTTCCTTAGAAAACCTGGTTTTAAAATTCAAAACTTGGCAATATAAGATTTTATATTTAGAAGAGTACATTAAACTGGAGCAGTTTCCATTCAGGTTAAGAGTTTATACGTTTCCAAACAAAGTGAAACACGTGATAAATTGTTTAGTGAACTTGTAAAGCTATTTAATAATACTGGATTCTCACTCATGAAATTACTGGTGGAAAATTACAAAACCAAGGTTCATCAGCTTGAAGAGGAGAACCAGACATTAGACTGCATCATTTAAAATTACAACTGCTTTTCACAACTCAGCAGTTTTATAGAGGCATTGCAGCTAAAACAAACAGGTTAACCACCACCATCATCAGCAGGAAATAGGGCACTATTCAAAGGGACTTAGAGGCTTACAACTTAGGACTGGCATACCCTGTAAATGTAAAGTCTGTTGTGATTCACAAGCTGGTGGCTATTCAAATGGGTTACTCTGCAGAGGCAGAAAGCAGTACAAACTTGAGAACAGCAGACCAATTACCTCAACAAAGCCAGGCAACCACAGATTTAGGAAATCAAATCCTACCTCCTGTTCCTTCAACAGCAACTTTTTTCCTGCAGTTTCTCAACCATATAAGGACTCCATAAAGGCAATACATGGGGAAGAAACAGGATAAAGTAAGGGGGGAGAACCAAAGGAAAAATTGAATGAACACTTTGAACATAACCTTGAATAAACATCATATGTCGATATTCCCAAAAGGTTTTTGCTTTGTCCCCACCCAACCAGAAAATATAACAAATGTTATAATTAATTTCAAATTATAAATTTGGAAATCAAACTTATAGTATGTGTTACATGATATCCCCTGATTCAGCCAAAAACAGGAGAGGTTTACCCGTAGAAGCATTTACAACCCCTCACTTCACAGTACCATTTAAGTCTTCTACGATATTTGTGAGGCAAACCTAAGAAGTAAGTTGTGGAAGAAACCAAAAGTGTATAATTTTTCAATGGAAGAAAGACTAAATCTTAAGAAATTATGAATAATGCAGACTTCTACCTTGCCATTTACAATCTTCTAGCAGATCATGAATGCTATGAGGAAACCACGGTCAAACGCATCAATAAAAGGTCTGCAAACTTTGACACAACTTTATTTGATCTACTGCGCCAAGAAAATTTAGACCATGACATATATACTTTTTAAGAACTGATTAGCCTAAAATGGCAAGGTTGTTTTATATACCTAAAATACATAAAGACAAGTGCAATCCTATGTTTAGGCCTACAGTTGCAGCTGATCATTATAAAACTAAAGCTGTATCTGTCTTTTTAAACCACTGTTTAAATTCGGTTGTTAAAAAGTCTAAATTTTACCTAAAAGATTTATGGTATTTGTTGAAACTGTTAACTAAGATTAAGAACATTGAAGACACCTTTGTTTTGCGTCATTTTATATAGTTTCCCTATACACATGTATTCAACAAGACACAGGTATTGATTTCGTACAGAACTATCTCACTAAGTTTTCTGATTTTGACAACACCATAATTAATACTGTTTGTATCTTGTTGCAAGTGGTTTTAGAGAAAAAACTTCATGTTTCAAGGAAAATACAAAAACAGAGAATAGGGGTTGCCATGGGAGCAAGGGTAGCCTCTGTATTCGCTAACCTGGTAATGACCTGGTGGGAGCAAGTGTACTTTAAATCCCACTTCTTGTTTGAGAATGTAGTTTTCTACAGAAGATTTATTGACAACGTGATTCTTTTGTGGAAAGGAACAGAAGTTTAACTACATCAATTATTTTATTTTATTAATTCAAGCACCTCATTTTTAAAATTTACTATGAGAAGGTGCAGGAAAGCTATTAATTATTTGGGCATTACCATTTCCAGAGAGGAGGGTGGCACCCAGTTTGCAAGTAGGATACTCAGAGTCCTTTGTAAATCAATACTTGCATTGTAGAAGCCAACACCCCTTTCACATAAAGAAAGGGGTGGTAAAAGGACAATTCATTAGAGTAAGCAGGTTCACCAGTCTGGATACTGCTTTTTGACATATGATAGTGAATGGCTTATGAACATAATTAAGGACGTATTGTTACTCAGATCAAATAAAGCAAAACCAATTTTGATTAAACAACAGTCTGAAATGGTGTTGGACAGAGGAAATTAACTGACATCTAAAGACACTTCATTGGCCAAATACAATGGGACTGTTCCGCTTCCCATTTCTAGTGATATGTATACAATAAGAGACATTTTAAAGAACAATTGGAAGATTATTTTAGGGAACAGAGAATTAACCAGGATTCTTGGTGACACTCCATCATTCACTTATAAATATAAAAGAGTGTATAACGTGAAACATTTGTTAGAGCACCATCATACCACACAGTTAAGAATACAAAATACAGTTGGCACTTAAAAGTGTGGCAGATGTAAGCAGTGCTGTTTTATTTACAATTCAAATGTTTACATTAAGGCACTGACATTACACCTTTGGGCTAACAATAGATTTAATTGTAACTCACAAGGAGTGGCCTATTTGGCATTCTGTGATTCTTGTCAAGGATTTTACAATGGAAAGACAGTGAGGAAGCTGTCCAGAAGAATATATGAACATAGTTTGGCCATTAGGAATAAAGACATGAGTAAGTCACTGGCTAAATATTCCCACATGTGTTCTATTTTTAAGAAATTCCAATCTTTTGTACTTGATAGTGTCTACATGAAATATTTTGGGGGCAATTTCAGTGTTATACTTGAATGCCATGAGTCTTGTTGGGAAATAAGACTGAGGGCAGATAAACGCCCTGGTCTTAATGAGTCCATAAATATTAAATGGTTCCTATAAGCACAAAGGTGTTAGATATAAAACAGTGCTGTTTAATGTTGCTAAAAATCTGTGGATGTTATGGTTGTTTTTCAATTTTCGAATAGTTCTCTTTGGATAAATGCCAGCTATATTGGATTATGTTAGATCATTAGTACAATGCAAAATTATTTGACGCATTTTACTTTCCCAGCAAATTTTTCAGATACATTGTAACCTTAAAAAGGATATAATGACTCAAAAATCACTTCTATTTTTATTGTTTTAATCACATGATTCACTTGGCACTTTGCTTTGCATATTTGGTTTAAACTCTGAAGACATTCTAGTGGAAGTAATAAAAATAACAAAAGTGTTTCATTAAAACCTGTGTATGGAACTCCCGTCTTGCTTACTTGTGGAGGATCATTTTTAAGTTTATTGTGTTTTCTGTTCTATAACTGCCTTTGGGTGTTTTGTGTATACTGACATATCTATTACTTGTTGGCATTGATGCATTGAAAACATTGCAGTCCTTCAGTTGCCAGGCTTTATAAATTATATTAATGAAATCATTTAAACATACAATACTATTTACTACTTTATTCATGCTTACAATTTATTTCCTTCTTGGCTAGAAAGAGATGACGTAAGAAAGTTTTGTTTGCATTTATTTCACCATTCTTTCCCCTAATATTACTAATATCAGTGATAGTAATGTGTAAGGCATTTCCTTTTCTGCTGAACTTGCTTACCAAGTATATGTTTAAATATTTACTAATATCTGAAAGCTCATAATGTGCCAATCTTCTCTTTACTGCAAGTTAGAAACAAATATGCTTTGTATGTATCACTCTGTGACTTTTGTTCAGGTAGAAGGTGTTCACGCACAAAAAAATGTAGCAATTCAAGAAAATGTTCAGCTCCTTAGCTGTACAAAAGTGTGAGATTTGATGGCTTTCTGCCTAATCATTATAAGCATATAAGGGGATTATTTAAAATCTATACAGAAATAATACCGAAGTAAATTAACTTGTCATTTCTGACTAAATTATATGCTGGTCATTTACAGCCCTAACTCCATATCTCCCAGCCTCCACTATGACTGTAGAGTGTGGTTTCTAACTGAGAGTACAGCCATCTTGTAAGTGCAGTTAATATTGTAGAAAAAATAATTTATACACTTAGTACACTAATAAATATTTTTTGTGGTCTGTACAAAATTATTTTTTGACAAAAATTGTCTGAATGTAATTTAACTACTACCTATGGTAGTGACTACTAAATTCAATTATGTGGAAATGCAAACTTTTTTACTTTCTTTATAAATACAGGAACAAGTAGTTGGAAATATATTCATTTATATATATATATATATATATATATATATATATATATATATATATATATATATACATATGTGTGTGTGCGTGATTTGTAGACATATATGTTTAATATGTCATATTTTATCTATCTATATATATATATATATATATATATATATATATATATATATATATATACATACACACACACACACACACACACACACATATATATATATATATATATATATATATATATATATATATATATATATATATATATATATATATATGACCCACTGCTACCAGGTCAACCCACTAAGCCAACTGGTCTTGTCTATGCCTATGTAGGTCATTGTACCTGTGACAGCACATAGCAGCTGATCACTGTCAGGGATGAAAGGTGTACACCCAACTCCTAACATATATCAATATTTTTCCACTCGAGTCCTCTTATGCATGCTTGGGTCTTATCCATTTATAACTCACAAAGAAGATAGACCATTATCAAGGTCTCCTTATATGACCATCTCAGAGCACAGTTTTGTGTCTTCAAAGTCACTGTCATTTGAATTGTCAGAATCAGAATGAAAAAAGTATTAGCAGGGCTGTGCTTCACTGGTATAGAACCACTCTCTTGGGGGGGGGGTGAGACATTACCTTAACTAAGTGCAGTTAACCAGTAGGGGCATTGGGCCAGGTACTGTTATTATTGGCAAGTTTGTTTTAACCAAAAAATGCTTTGTCACATACATGTTTTCTTTATTGATTTATACATTCACATTTCATTTATATGGTAGATAAAAACAGCATTCAGTCATAATTTGTATATTACTTACAATTGCTGGATATTGCCTTAGGGACATTTTTGAGTATTACAATGGAATGTAATTTATTAATTCAATAGAGCAGCAGTAATTTTATTTATTTATTTTTATGGAAGGTTTGCAGAAATACATATCTCCATTTGTATGGTTACCGACTTTTCTTAAATGTTAAGTGTTTGAGATGAGAAGGTGTGCCACACGATGTTAGATGGGCAGAGATTATACTGTATGGTTGTGCAAACTGTCATGCATATGACTATATTTTGTTTTTTCAAAATATATTTAGCTCTGAACTTATCTGAGGCTATTTGTGAGTTCCAGTGGCATGTTAGGGACTGTTGAGAATTGACACTGTCTGCAATGTGAACCCAAGATGAGTACATGAGCATAAGACAGTGATTTACATGAATAAGTGGCTATGCATATTCATGTATTACTGAAATTCATGGAGATAAATATAAAAGTGCCTAATCCACAGCCTCCGTGGCCCAAAGGACTTAGGCGGGTAGCTTGTGGGATGGTGTTCAGGGTTGTAATCCAGAGATGTCCAGATATTTGGCATGTTAAGGAGTAATACACATTACATTGTTCATGGAAGGTTGGTATAATTATTAACATATTTGCCTTACAGACACAAGGTTCATGGTTTGATTCTTACATGAGGTAACTGGCTAGACTTAAAATGGCCCACAAAGGTAGCTAGCCTAGTATTGATCTATGATCTGCATACAAAACATGCAAATGGACAATAGTGAAGTTGGTAAGGATGTGTTGTTGGCTCAAAAATATGTCTTTACTTGGATATTTCTGAGTGTTACTGAATGGCATTATTATGAATACAAGACAATGGTAGTGGCTAGGGAAAGAATTAATCTGTTAAACTAATAGATTTACTGGTGAGAATGTATTTATGATACTGCAGACATTACTAATAGCACAACTTTTCTTGGCTGGGCTGAGTTGTTGCATGTGCACACAATTATGGGGTTTGTGTCACCTAACTTTTTTATGTATGAGTTATTGCTGTGTTGTTTAAACCGATGATTACATCAAAAGTTGTTTGCACATAACTTTGGCATATGCTTTCATGTGCACTATTGATGCAGCATAAGGGATCAGAGCAGAGAAAAAAACTTTATCCATTAGGAAAACTGCATCCTCATGGCACCCCTTAGGACATATTGGAAACTTCTGTTTGTTAAAGGTAGTTCCAAACAAGATGAAAGACAAAAGCCTGAAATCAAATTATCCTTGACATTGATGCAGTTGGTGGAAGAAAATACACATTAAAGAAATTTGGAGGGTATCAGCAGCAGAATGGCTGTTGAAGATGATGATGATGATGATGATGAAAACAGTTTTATTTATGTATGTGGCAGCCTGAGGAAAGTGACATGTTGTACCCAGGTTTAATGTAAGGATCTCCCACCAAACAGCATGTTAGTAAGTCTGCATGACGTGACCATGCCTCACAAAGCCAAGCATTTGCTGACATTACACTCATTTTTGAACAGGAGAAAAACTCATGCACGTCTATTTCAGTATTTCTAACCCCAGATGAACACTTTCAGCATGATCACAGACATTCAGAGATAGTGTCCACAGTGACACCTTTACAAAGGAGAGCTAAGTGCAGTAATCTGT
This sequence comes from Protopterus annectens, assembly GCF_019279795.1. Taxonomy (NCBI): domain Eukaryota; kingdom Metazoa; phylum Chordata; order Ceratodontiformes; family Protopteridae; genus Protopterus; species Protopterus annectens. Next base: position 1,235,178,223 of record NC_056733.1, on the reverse strand, counting down.
TACAGCTACACCAGGAAACATGTAAAAGTATTGGTTGCCCAGCAGCAACTGTGCCTTGACAATGTTAGGGCTTACAGCACTGCTACAGAAAGTCAGCTGGAAATGGTCATAGTCCTCCAGGGTATGTGCGAGTATTTCCAGGACTACTTGGAAAGGGCTCAAAGTAGGGCTAATGTCATGATCACACCAATTTTTTAATAAAATCACACACCAAATATTGGTGGCCACCTCCATTTGTACACATATGACTTACTAGACTCAAACAGAAGCCAGTCTTGGAAAGGGAAGAGGATGGGGTACTGTCTGGACACACATGGGATAATCACATGTGACAACAAGTGGTTCTCAAGAAAATACATTAATTAGCTCGGGAAAACAAGCACAATAGAATTCACACAAGCCATGTCAGCATTCATCTATACCTAGCTGAAGCTTTCACTTGAGGTCCTGATCATGTTATCGCAGCACTGTCAGATCAGCATCTGCAGGACCACCTGTATCAAGTTGGTCACAACATCGGACCAACACACCATGCAGCTCTCATGATAATTCCTCTTCAAGATCTCTTGCACTATCACCTAGCCTCTTGCACTATCACCTAGTCTATCTTTAGGAGATGTGTAGGACACATTTGAACTTGACCTACTGTGAATCAAGTGTGACATTTCTGTTAATTACAATTTGCCCTTCACAAACACAAGTCAGTCTTTAACTCGAAAGGAAATAAATTATTTAAAAAATATAGGGAGAAGGGACTCGAGACACTTTTCAGCTATAAGCATTTCATTCCTGTAATGGTACTGTTTAAAACCTCATGGAACTGTAGAAAGAAATCTGTATGTCATGTCATATGATTGCAGTCATTAACACCACTTATGTATCCATTACCATTGTTACAGCTGTCAGTTACCCACAACTTAAAAGTAGTACTACACAAGTTTTCATGGAAAAACAGTAATGAGAAAATTAGATATTAAAATGAGCACCCTGACATGTAAACAAACACTGCTACCTCTTCACCCTCCCCACTGCACAAATTATCATATTTTTGTCTCTGAGGCCAGAAATTACTGCACAAGACCAAATAAAATAATTTGATGTGCAGTACCTCAACAGGCAACATGTACTTTAAACTGAGAAAACAATGCATAATATAAAAAAATGATCCATTTTTATTTAAATGCAAGGCAGGAACTCATGTTGAATCCTAAAATAACACTTTTTATAAACATAAACACTTGAGAATTTTCAGTATGTGCATACTTAGATAAATCAGTTCAACAGAATGTATTGTGCAAACTAGTTAAAAATGTAATGATTACTTATATGTTGCTTTATGACATCACTAAACAAAAGTCAGTGAACACTCAGGCATGACTTTTACAAACAATAATATGACTGTTCTGAAATTAAAAAAAAATATATATGAAAACCAATGTCTAATGAACTCTCACAGCAGACCATGCACCACCCAAGATACGCAAGAGATATCATTGCATACATTAGTTATACCCTATTGCCCAGATTCCAGTGAGAGTGCGTCATGCTGATGGAAGACTTCAGTTCAGCAGCTAGGGACATGATTTCAGAAGACACTGTCAAAGTAGTCCAAGAGATTCCATTGTAATCAGTAATAATACCACAAGAATAAATAAATAGATAAATAAAACAAAAATGCAACCTGCAGTGAAAGAACTGCAAAAGTAGTAATATAAGCCATGGGCAAGGATGTGGCTGTCCACCCTAGAAGGCAGCCAGCTAGTGTGAGAGCAAATCTGCAACTAAACCAATAGTCAGATCAACACATAATTGGCAGGTACAGAAAAAAGTGTCCTGAACCATAAGCAGATTAAAATACATGCATTTAATAAAGCCCAAAGCTGACATATACTTCACATAAAGTTCTGTAAAATCCAAGGTAAAATCCAAGACAAGGATATAAAATTCCAACCACACTAATACAATAACAGTGCACTTTCACCTTAGCAGGCTACCTCAGGCATGTAATACTGTTAGGAAACTAAAGTACTTTAAATAGGTAAAATCAGTCACATGATGAAACTAGTTACATAATATAAAAAGTTACATGATATAAAAAGCACATATTCACTTGGTATCTGAGCTCTAAAGAATGTCATTCTGAAAAAAATAACTGAACAAGAAGAGCTCCGCTGGATCCTTAGATTAAGATCACACATCCCTCCTGGAATAAATTATATAGTTACTATTAAGCCCTATCTAAAGCATCTTCATAAACAGATGCATTGACTACACAAATTATATATTTTTCATATTTTAATGTTTATAATATAACTTGGTCACATTATACTGCTACTACAAATTCAATACATTTCATGCATCCATTTTTATGTACTCATTTTTTCAGAATGACATTCTTTACTACTCAGATACCAAGCAAATATGTGCTTTTTATATCATCTGACCTTTTTATATCATGTGACTTTTTATATTATGTAACTAGTTACATCATGTGACTGATTTTACCTGTTTAAAGCACTATAGTTTCCTAAATTAGTATTACATGTGTGAGGAAGCCTGCTAAGGTGAAAGTGCAGTTATTGCACTACTGTGGCTGGAATTTTATATCCTTGTCTTAGATTTTACCTTGGATTTTACAGAACTTTACGTGAAGTATTTGTCAACTGTGGAACTTACTAAATGTATTTTTAAGCTACTCATGGTTCAGGTTACTGGTTATGTTTTCTAATTTGACTGGTTTCTGCAGTACCAGACTTCTCACCACACTAATCCTGATTATATATTCTGTATAATTGATAGGTACCACCTAGACAGACAGCTGGTGCAGGCTTGCTGCAACATGTGTGACCCACACACATCTGTGTGGACCTTGTGAGGCAACTCCATCCCACTTGAACCCAAAGTGTGTCTCAGCCTGGGTGTACTTGCATTTGGCACAATCCAAAGACACATGGGAGATGCTGTAGAAGTGTCACAGACAGCTGCCAGTCATATGCTGGCAAAATTCCTGGCAGCAATATACAGCAAGGTAGATGACTACATGCACTTTTTTATTAACCCCATGAAGGAAAGAATTATAATGCACCAGTTCTATAACCCTGCAGACTTCCCACATCTACTTGGTGCAATAGACTGCACCCACATCTCTATCAAGATTCCAACTCATATAGAAGCAGACAGATACATTCACAGAAAGGGCTGGCCATTCCTGAACTGCCAGTTCATGTGTGCAGCACATGGCAGTATAACAAACCTCATGGCAATGCACTAAGGAAGTGCCCATGATGCTTCCATACTGAGGGAAAGTGGTCTGAGGGCTGCATTCCAGCAAGGTGAAATACCTGAGGGACTACTACTGGGTAAGTACAGGAACACCTCTTGGATAGGTGAGGACATCCCTTCTAACAGTATCCATGCTGACTACATGTGTGTTCACTCCCCACAGCAGGTGACTGTGGTTATCCACTTGAGCCATTACTAATGACCCTATACAAAGAACCATCAAACCCTACAAAGGAGGATTATAATAGAGAGCATGCAACAAGAAATACCATTGAGCATGTGTTTAGTGTACCGAAAGTTAGGTTCAGACATGTGGATACTTCCATGGGTGCACAGCAATACCCAACTAGGAAAGTAGCACAGATGATAACTGTGTGTGCCATGCTACATATCATGGTAACTTCAGCACATGGGGTGTTCCAGCTGCAAGTGTGGGTGAATTACCCCAAGAACCCAAAATGTCTGAAGATGACATCCTGCAGGTATCAGAGGAGGAGCAGGAGGACATAGGGGCAGAAGACACATGCATGGGTGATGGAGGATGTGACCACAAGTTCAGGCCCAAGCAACACAACAGCTTCTGACACATAACTTTGAATCATGGCTAGCCACACGTACAAAACTACAAAGATTAAACATTGATGTTCAGGTGTTGCCCCATCACAGCATCACAGATTGCATCTAATGGAAATTACCCACTAGATGGCACACCGATCATCAGATAAAACAACATAATCATAACATATAACATTATGAATATATACAAATCTAACACAGCAGGGATCATCAGCTCAGAGCACAACTGACACAGGTATGTATAGTGACTCATATTGGTGTATATGTGAATGGCACATAATAATGGATACACATCAGTGCAATACATTTCTGTCTCTCCACTATAAAAAGATGCAAACAGATAAACAACTCCGGACATAATGCAGCACTGCTGTTAATATCACAAGCCTACTATATCACTGTAAAGTATGGATAAAGTAATATAATAAATGGTCTGTGTATGGGTCACAGGGTCTACATAACATGGAAGTGACAATCATTTTACATATCTAACATACATGATATATGTGAGGAAAACAAACTTAACACACACCTGACAATTCCTCATGGGAAGATGGTGTGGTAGACGAGAGAGATGAACTTCAACTGTTGTACAGAAACAAAGTCAGCATTATTGATCACATCATTGTCAGCATGAACCATTTGAAAAGTGTTAAAACATACAGTAGGTATTACATAGATGTACCACTTGTTTGTATGCTTGATGATGATGTAGTCTGTTCTATGAATGGGCAGAAGGACCCATTGTTAATGGAGGACAACAATGGGAATAGCAGCAATGATATGTATGAAAGATAAGTAATAGCATACTACTGACAGATTCCTGCTGTTGTGAGTTTGTGTGTTGTACTGTGGATCCTGCAGTAGTATAGTAAAGAGATGGACAACATAGCTATGGCTGCAGGCAACAGAATGCTGACAAGATGACATATACGATGCAGAAACAGGGTCTGCAGATACACACATGATGTACAGTTGCCCAGATGTCACTGTGTAGGAAAACCTGCATGGCTTCTGCCCCCAGTGGATGTACCTGTAGTGTACAATGTAAGGGAAATATCAATATTACAGTAAACAGCAGTGCCATGACGTGAGACTAACGCAATAGGTGGTACTGGTCACAGAAACGTTGCATGAAGATGCTCACCTGCCATTTCTTGGTGTTGTGCAGAAGTAGATGGACAAGAGAAACATTAATGCAGACAGCATTACACATGTTGGTTGCAGTGCTATGTCTGTCTGCACATTAGTCATATGGCAGCCTGTCATTACACTTACATTGATCATCATCACCCTGTGTGGATCTCTGGGCATGATTCAATTTCGCTGCTGAAAATCAAAAATTACAATATGTGAATATGCATGCAAAGCAATATGCAATGATTTAATGTATAGTCATGCAAAGTAAGGTATCTGGCCGGGAACTCCTGCTTATATCCCATCCCAGGTATGCATCACTCCCCAATCACCATATTTAGGGATGCAAGAAATATTGTGAACTCATTGGGGGTCAATAGTGGACTACCGCTGGTGGCATCCCTGAATCTGTCATACTGTCACATCCTGTTGGCTGCCTGGAGGATCATATCAGAGCAGAGTCAGCAACAGGCCTCACGGGACATATTTTGACCTCCCATAGCATTGCATTAATAATGTTGATTGTATTGGCCCACACTTCATTCCTCTATACTGCATTCCCTTCCCATATAAGGAGTCTCTCTCCATTTTATTGCAGACCATCTATTATAATTGCATTCTCCTGTGGGCAGAAATTGTCACCCCAGGTCTGTTTGCCATCTAAAAGACAGTGATATGCACATTTTTATATTCATATGGGGGTATATGTGGACAGTTTATGGCACTGTAAACACTATGCATTCCTCTGCAATGTAAACATCTATAGGTTCATTGGTTCATAGGTTCATACTAGGCTATCTGCCCTAGGGAATTTATAAGCCTAGCCAGAGTGTGTTTGGCTTTCGCTACCCATTTTAAATGAATTCTGCTATGCCCTTTTTCGAGGTTAGTATACTGTGCCTCTGTCTAACAGTGACACAGAAGTGATACCCGGGGTAAACCTACGATCTCCCATCCACTCATCAAGATTCCTCTTGAAGAGAGTCAGTGAGGGACTATGCCTAACCTGGACTGGGATTTTATTCCAGAGTGAAGGGAGCCTCTGGGTTATGAATCTGTCCCTCCAGCATGTCCTATTTATTTCAGTGCTGAGGTTCAAGTCTCTCGAGCGCGTAGCTCGATGGGATTTGGATTTTCTGAGGTGCAGCATGTCCATTAATTCTGGGTTTGACACGGCTTTATACATCAGGCACATATTGTCTCTGAGCAGGTGGTATGCCACTGAGTAGAGCTGGAGTTTCTTTAACCGGGCAGCATATGGCATCTGTTTGAGCCCTTTGATCCTCTTGGTGAGGTACTTTTGGGGTCTTTCCAGTTGCTGCAGGTGTATGGTAAGGTACATCCCAAAAGGGGCATTGTACTCAATTATGGGCCTGATGAGGGATGAGTAAAGAGGCACGATGACCTCCCCTGATCTAGATGTGAATCCCTTCATGATTAGGTGGGCTATATAAAATGTTTTTCTAACCACTTTGGCCACGTGGTTCTCAAATGAGAGACTGCTATCAACTTGGGTCCCCAGGTCCCTAATTACTTCTTCCGTACTTAATGGATTACCACCTATGTGGTAATTTGTGGGCACTTTGTTCTTGCCAAAGGGGATGACTATACACTTTTTGGTGTTTAGCTTGAGGCCATTATCTGGCAGCAATTGTCTGTTTCTATGAGGCCCTTTTGTAAGATGCTTGTGTCGGCTGGAGAGTCAATTATGGCGCCTAGTTTGCAGTCATCTGCGAACTTGGTCAGCCACAGTCCTTCCATGTTGGCCTGTACCTCTGAGAAATATATACCGAACAAGAGAGGTCCTAGGACTGAGCCTTGTGGGATGCCACTTGTAACTGGTTTGGAGTCTGACATGGCTCCAGCAATTCTAACCATGTGGGTTCTGTCCTTGAGCCAGTTTGCAACCCATCTAGTGACATTGGGGTTTATATTTAAGCTGTTGAGCTTATCTATAATGCCCAAGTGGGGTATTGTATTGAAGGCTTTTGCGAGGTCCAGGTAGGCTGTGTGGACCACCTTCCCCTCGTCAATGGCCTTGGTGACTCTTTCAAAGAAATCGACCAGGTTTAAGAGTCAGGATCTGCCCTTAACAAAGCCGAACTGGGTAGGATCCAGTGACTGTAGGTCCCCAATATCTATATTTATGAGGTTCATGATGATCCTTTCCATAGCTTTGCAGACCAAGCTAGTCAGGCTTATGGGGCGATAGTTTCCAGGATCCGTTGAGGCACCACCTTTGTGGAGAGGGACCACTGTTGCTGTACGCCACTCTTTGGGTACATATCCTGTAGTAAGGCTGAGATTGAGCAGCAGTTTTATGTTTGGGTTTAGCTCTTCTTGGATTCATGTAGGATGCAGCCCGGGACACCGTCTGGTCCCATTGATGCTGTGTTTTTTGCTTTGGAGAGGGTGGCTCTTACCTGAGCATCTGAGATGTCAGTGGGGCAGCACTCTGCTGGGATAGATATTTGCCCTTTTGGTGGGGGGGGGAGTTTGCGCTGAACCTGTCAGCTAGGATGTTGGCAATGTCTGTGGGTTCGGTGTATTTTTTGTCATTTTGGACTAATTCTGAGCATATCTGGGAATTCCCACCCAGGTTCCTAACATAATTAAAGAAAGCCTTGTGATTATCCTTAGTGTCCTGTGCAATTTTTCTCTCAAAGCTGGCCTTAGACGATTTTATGAGTGCCCGTAGTTTTTTGCTAATACTGATCAGAGATGCCTTCCTTTTTTGGGATTTTGCTCTATCATGTAGTAGCTCCCTCCTTCTATTGTATAGTTTGTTTATGGCTGGGGTCCACTAGACAGGATGTCTGCCTTTGGAGGATTGGGTCTTGGTTTTATTTGGGATTGCATGATCCATGCATTCCTGAAGGTGTTCATAGAATGCGTTTATAAAGGATTCTGCGGTCTGGGCCGTATTTTCCACAGGCCCGGGGGCTTTGAAGAATTCCACCTCGGTTTTGAGGAGTGTGAAATTTGCTTTAGAAAAGTTTTTCACTGTGGTTTTCTGGGCAGGGGGTGGGGTCGGGATGTGAATATTCAGTGAGATTAGTTTATGGTCTGATCTTACCAGTCAGGGATACACTTCTAGTCTGGAGCATAGAGCCCCCATGTTGGTGATGATCAGGTCCAGTATGTTTTCCCCTCTTGTGGGAGTGGTAACAAGTTGTTCCATAGCATTTGAGTTTATAAATTCTAGGAACCTTTGGGCTATGGTGTTGGCGCTAGAGTAATGCTCCCAGTCTATGTTTGGGTAGTTGAAGTCGCCCAATATAATGGTGTTTGGAGAGACCTTCATATTTTCCAGTGTTCTCGGGAAGGCTGAGTGGGGTTCCTGGGTTTGGGAGGGTAGTCTGTAGCAGGCTATAAACTGGAAGGCAGTTTTACCCACTGTTAGTTGCACAGGGATAGTCTCTGATACTTCGTGCTGTGCCACCAACCTGGAGGTGTGGGTTTCTTTGATGAATATTGATACTCCCCCTCCTTTTGTGGTTCGGTCCAAGTTTTGGGGCCGAAAAGCATGGTATGAGGTATAACCTGGTAGTGCTGGGGTGCTCTCTGCAGCCTTGAACCAGGTTTCTGTTACTGCACAGATATCGATGTTCTCCATGCTAAGGAGAGGTTCGAGTGAGTGCATCTTGAGGTTTAGACTTCTGGCGTTGAGCAGCATCACTCTTAGTTTCTTATCCCTTGTGATACCTATGGAGGTGGGTTTGTCTTTTGAGCCTTGTCTAAAAAAGGCACTATGGGGGTGGCAAGAGCCTTTGCCAATATCCGAAAGCTTAGGAGTGACAGGTGCAAGCCGTCCCTAGCAAAGCATCGTGGCTTGTCGAGCATGTCATCCCAGGCTGACAGGCATTGGATCCCTTTGAATGACACCAATACTTAAGCCAATTGTTGAAATTGATCATCTTGTCTTTATATTGTGGCATCATTCTTGGTGAGGGTAAGATGCTACTCAAGGTCAGGGTCATACCAGCCTGGGCTACATGCTCAGAGAGCTCCTCTATGTCTCTTTTCATGTAGTCCATGGAGGTACGTCTCAGGTCATTCACACCAGCATGGACAATGACTGAGTCATATTTGTACTTGCCTTGGAGTGACCTGAGTGCTTGTGTTATGTGGCGGATCCTAGCGCCCAACAGGCAGCTCACCGTGACCTTCTCCTTGTTCAGCCTGGTGATCGGGACGTCAGTGTGCCTGACGATAGAGTCACCTATTACAAGTGTATCATGTTTGTTGTTTAGCCTTAAGGGTTGTGACTGTTCAGCACACTGGCTTTGTGAGCTATGTGTTGCACGTGTTTTGTTTTGGGGTAGCGGTTGCTTGGGTGTCTGCTTTGGAGGTCTCTGCTGCTTAGGCAGATTTTTATTTAGAGCCTCCGAGTATGTTTTTGTGTGTTTATGTGTTTGGTTTGCTGTCATGGTAGGTCTATGTGAGACTGGAATTGTAGTGAGTGTGGTTTCCTTCTCCTCCTGACTGGTTATGCCAGTACTGAGTTGAGAGAGCTTAGCTTCCAGTTTGGCTATATGGTTGCATCTCTCACATGTGTTGGAATTTGTTGGGAGGAGGAGAAGGTTGTCTGTGTACATGAGGGAGTTGTAACATTGCGTCAAGATTCCCAGATTCACCAGCTGGACTGGAGAGGAGATTGACAACTGAGCTTTGCACATGCTAGAATAGTACTGAGAATTCCTTTATAATTGAAAAAAAGGGCCAATGGGGAACAAGGTACTCAAGGGGAGTTTGTGAGGGTGTAGTGCTTTATATTTTTTAGTGCTGACTTATATAATTGCTTTAGTGAGCAAGTGCCAGGCTTTAGAGTAGGAATAGGGTGTTTATTATGAGAACTAGATCAGTTCTAAGGGAAAAAGAAGAAACTTTTTAAAAGGGGTTAAACAAAATTGGCCCAAAACCCAAAAATACCAACGGGGGGCGTTCTTATGGAGTAATTTGTGAAAGAGAGGGGGAAGGTAGGGACAGGATGATAGGATATTAGTATAGGTTTGTTCAGCTAGAGTAAGGATAGATGTTGTGTGTTTATCTAAATTAGGAGATCTGCTAAGGGTATGATACTCGTAGGAAGTAAGAGTATAGTATAAAAGAAGGATGTTAAGGAGTAGCAGTAAATAAAGTAGTTTAAGGCTTAAAGGCATATTTTAGTGCGGTGAGGTAAGCAAGGTTGGTATTGGAGGAGTAGGATGGTGGAGAGTGGGGTGTGGCAGTTAGATAGGAGTGTGGAGAGTGGGGTTCGGCAGTAAGACAGGAGTATAGAGCTAACAAGTGTGAGTGAGGCAGGAAATGAGATAGGATGTGAGTAAATTGGAGGTGTGGCAGAGGAAGTATAAGGTTAGGGTCCCTGGGGGTGGGTGGGTGGGGGGGTAGGGAGAGGAGTGCCAAGAGGGAGCCCGGAGGAAGAACCAGCGAGGGGACCAATGGCATTAAAACAATCAGAGAAGAGGAGAGAAGCACTGTGTATAGTGCAAGGTAAGAGTGAACTATAGGGTAAAGTACAGAGAGGAATATGGTGGGTTTGGAGAGATAAAATAAGTGTATGGTAGCTAAGTGAGGTAGCAGAGTTTGGTGCAGTAGATGAATATAATGGGGTTAAGACTAGGGGATAACAGGAAGCAAAGCTCTTCTGTGAGGATAAGGGAAATAAATAGTTTTCTAGTAAACAGGGTGCCACCTAGTGGCCATGTCCAGGAATAACGAGAGACAGAGCAAGCAGAGAGCTCACCAATGTGATATGGCTAGGTAGAGGTGAGAGTTGCCTCAAGGACAGAGATGAAGAAGGAGGGTAAGAGAGGGTCACTTAACTGCTACTGGAGGGGGGGTAGGCTGCTGGTTAACTTGGGAGGGACTCATTATATGGGAAGGGAACTCCTGCTTATATCCCATCCCAGGTATGCATCACTCCCCAATCATCATATTTAGGGATGCAAGAAATATTGTGAACTCATTGGGGGTCAATAGTGGACTACCGCTGGTGGCATCCCTGAATCTGTCATACTGTCACATCCTGTTGGCTGCCTGGAGGATCATATCAGAGCAGAGTCAGCAACAGGCCTCACGGGACATATTTTGACCTCCCATTGCATTAATAATGTTGATGGTATTGGCCCACACTTCATTCCTCCATACTGCATTCCCTTCCCATATAAGGAGTCTCTCTCCATTTTATTGCAGACCATCTATTATAATTGCATTCTCCTGTGGGCAGAAATTGTCACCCCAGGTCTGTTTGCCATCTAAATGACAGTGATATGCATATATTTATATTCATATGGGGGTATATGTGGACAGTTTATGGCACTGTAAACACTATGCATTCCTCTGCAATGTAAACATCTATAGGTTCATAGGTTCATAGGTTCATACTAGGCTATCTGCCTTAGGGCATTTATAAGCCTAGCCAGAATGTGTTTGGCTTTCGCTACCCATTTTAAATTAATTTTACTATGCCCTTTTTCGAGGTTAGTATACTGTGCCTCTGTCTAACAGTGACACAGAAGTGATACCCGGGGTAAACCTACGATCTCCCATCCACTCATCAAGATTCCTCTTGAAGAGAGTCAGTGAGGGACTCTGCCTAACCTGAACAGGGATTTTATTCCAGAGTGAAGGGAGCCTCTGGGTTATGAATCTGTCCCTCCAGCATGTCCTATTTATTTCAGTGCTGAGGTTCAAGTCTCTCGAGCGCGTAGCTCGATGGGATTTGGATTTTCTGAGGTGCAGCATGTCCATTAATTCTGGGTTTGACATGGCTTTATACGTTAGGCACAGATCGCCTCTGAGCAGGAGGTATGCCACTGAGTAGAGCTGAAGTTTCTTTAACCGGGCAGCATATGGCATCTGTTTGAGCCCTTTGATCCTCTTGGTGAGGTACTTTTGGGGTCTTTCCAGTTGCTGCAGGTGTATGGTAAGGTACATCCCAAAAGGGGCATTGTACTCAATTATGGGCCTGATGAGGGATGAGTAAAGAGGCACGATGACCTCCCCTGATCTAGATGTGAATCCCTTCATGATTAGGTGGGCTATATAAAATGTTTTTCTAACCACTTTGGCCACTTGGTTCTCAAATGAGAGATTGCTATCAACTTGGGTCCCCAGGTCCCTAATTACTTCTTCTGTACTTAATGGATTACCACCTATGTGGTAATTTGTGGGCAGTTTGTTTTTGCCAAAGGGGATGACTATACACTTTTTGGTGTTTAGCTTGAAGCCATGGTTCTGGCACCAGTTGTCTGTTTCTATGAGGCCCTTTTGTAGGATGCTTGTGTCGGCTGGAGAGTCGATTATGGCGCATAGTTTGCAGTCATCTGTGAACTTGGTCAGCCACAGTCCTTCCATGTTGGCCTGTACCTCTGAGAAATATATACCGAACAAAAGAGGTCCCAGGACTGAGCATTGTGGGATGCCACTTGCAACTGGTTTGAAGTCTGACATGGCTCCAGGAATTCTAACCATGTGGGTTCTGTCCTTGAGCCAGTTTGCAGCCCATATAGTGACATTGGGGTTTATATTTAAGCTGGTGAGCTTATCTATAATGCCCGAGTGGGGTATTGTATTGAATGCTTTTGCGAGGTCCAGGTAGGCTGTGTGGACCACCTTCCCCTCGTCAATGGCCTTGGTGACTGTTTCAAAGAAATTGACCAGGTTTAAGAGGCAGGATCTGCCCTTAACAAAGCCGAACTGGGTAGGATCCAGTGACTGTAGGTCCCCAATATCTTTATTTATGAGGTCCATGATGATCCTTTCCATAGCTTTGCAGACCAAGCTAGTCAGGCTTATGGGGCGATAGTTTCCAGGATCCGTTGAGGCACCACCTTTGTGGAGAGGGACCACTGTTGCTGTACGCCACTCTTTGGGTACATATCCTGTAGTAAGGCTGAGACTGAACAGTAGTTTTATGTTTGGGTTTAGCTCTTCTTGGAGTTCATGTAGGATGCAGCCCGGGACACCGTCTGGTCCCATTGATGCTGTGTTTTTGGTTTGGAGAGGGCGGCTCTTACCTGAGCATCTGAGATGTCAGTGGGGCAGCACTCTGCTGGGATAGATATTTGCCCTTTTGGTGGGGGGGGGTTTGCGCTGAACCTGTCAGCTATGATGTTGGCAATGTTTGTGGGTTCGGTGTATTTTTTGTCATTTTGGACTAATTCTGAGCATATCTGGGAATTCCCACCCAGGTTCCTAACATAATTAAAGAAAGCCTTGTGATTATCCTTAGTGTCCTGTGCAATTTTTCTCTCTAAGCTGGCCTTAGACGATTTTATGAGTGCCCGTAGTTTTTTGCTAATACTGATCAGAGATGCCTTCCCATTTTGGGATTTTGCTCTATCATGTAGTAGCTCCCTCCTTCTATTTTATAGTTTGTTTATGGCTGGGGTCCACTAGACAGGACGCCTGCCTTTGGAGGACTGGGTCTTGGTTTTATTTGGGATTGCATGATCCATGCATTCCTGAAGGTGTTCATAGAATGCATTTATAAAGGATTCTGCGGTCTGGGCCGTATTTTTCACAGGCCTGGGGGCTTTGAAGAATTCCACCTCGGTTTTGATGAGTGTGAAATTTGCTTTAGAGAAGTTTTTCACTGTGGTTTTCTGGGCAGGGGATGGGGTCGGGATGTGAATATCCAGTGAGATTAGTTTATGGTCTGATCTTACCAGTGAGGGATACACTTCTGGTCTGGAGCATAGTGCCCCCATGTTGGTGATGATCAGGTCCAGTATGTTTTCCCCTCTTGTGGGAGTGGTAACAAGTTGTTCCATAGCATTTGAGTTTATAAATTCTAGGAACCTTTGGGCTAGGGTGTTGGAGCTAGAGTAATGATCCCAGTCTATGTTTGGGTAGTTGAAGTTGCCCAATATAATGGTGTTTGGAGAGACCTTCATATTTTGCAGTGTTCTCAGGAAGGCTGAGTGGGGTTCCTGGGTTTGGGAGGGTGGTCTGTAGCAGGCTATAAACTGGAAGGCAGTTTTACCCACTGTTAGTTGCACATGGATAGTCTCTGAGGCTTTGTGCTGTGCCACCAACCTGGAGGTGTGGGTTTCTTTGATGAATATTGATACTCCCCCTCCTTTTGTGGTTCGGTCCAAGTTTTGGGGCCGAAAAGCATGGTATGAGGTATAACCTGATAGTGCTGGGGTGCTCTCAAGAGCCTTGAACCAGGTTTCTGTTACTGCACAGATATCGATGTTCTCCATCCTAAGGAGAGTTTCGAGTGAGTGCATCTTGAGGTTTAGACTTCTGGCGTTGAGTAGCATCACTCTTAGTTTCTTATCCCTTGTGATACCTATGGAGGTGGATTTGTCTTTTGAGCCTTGCCTAAAAAAGGCACTATGGGGGTGGCAAGAGCCTTTGCCAATATCCAAAAGCCCAGGAGTGACAGGTGCAAGCCGTCCCTAGCAAAGCATCATGGCTTGTTGAGCATGTCATCCCAGGCTGACAGGCATTGGATCCCCTTTGAATGACACCAATACTTAAGCCAATTGTTGAAATTGATCATCTTGTCTTCATATTGTGGCATCATTCTTGGTGAGGGTAAGATGCTACTCAAGGTCAGGGTCATACCAGCCTGGGCTACATGCTCAGAGAGCTCCTCTATGTCTCTTTTCATGTAGTCCAGGGAGGTATGTCTCAGGTCATTCACACCAGCATGGACAATGACTGAGTCATATTTGTACTTGCCTTGGAGTGACCTGAGTGCTTGTGTTATGTGGCGGATCCTAGCGCCCGACAGGCAGCTCACTGTGACCTTCTCCTTGTTCAGCCTTGTGAGCGGGACGTCAGTGTGCCTGACGATAGAGTCACCTATTACAAGTGTATCATGTGTGTTGTTTAGCCTTAAGGGTTGTGACTGTTCAGCACACTGGCTTTGTGAGCTATGTGTTGCACGTGTTTTGTTTTGGAGTAGCGGTTGCTTGGGTGTCTGCTTTGGAGGTCTCTGCTGCTTAGGCAGAGTTTTATTTAGAGCCTCTGAGTATGTGTTTGTGTGTTTATGTGTTTGGTTTGCTGCCATGGTAGGTCTATGTGAGACTGGAATTGTAGTGAGTGTTGTTTCCTTCTCCTCCTGACTGGTTATGCCAGTACTGAGTTGAGAGAGCTTAGCTTCCAGTTTGGCTATATGGTTGCATCTCTCACATGTGTTGGAATTTGTTGGGAGGAGGAGAAGGTTGTCTGTGTACATGAGGCAGTTGTAGCATTGCCTCAAGATTCCCAGATTCACCAGCTGGACTGGAGAGGAGATTGACAACTGACCTTTGGACATGCTAGAATAGTATTGGGAATTCCTTTATAATTGAAAAAAGGGCCAATGGGGAACAAGGTATTCAAGGGGAGTTTGTGAGGGTATAGTGATTTTTATTTTTTAGTGCTGACTTATATAATTGCTTTAGTGAGCAAGTGCCAGGCTTTAGAGTAGGAATAGGGTGTTTATTATGAGAACTAGATCAGTTCTAAGGGAAAAAGTGAAGAGCAGACTTTGTGGAGCCGAGAATGGTTTAAACCCAATTAAGCAGAGCTGCCCGATGCTGCGTTATGCGCAAAATCACGCAAAGCCGCGCCAAAGCGGGTTTTATACAGGGGGATTTGAAGGAGCTAGAAATTGGCCCAAAACGGCCAATAGACTACCAGATTCTTGTGCTGGGAACACTCCTCCAGGGATAGATAGGCTGCTCTAAGCTCCCCACTGCCACTGGTGAACAAAAAAGCCTCCCTTTATCCAAGAAAAGAAATGGGCAACACAGGAACTTCCCAAAAGTCCAGAATACAGCAAAGCCTGTATTTGGACTACTCTAGGTCAGGAAAGACAGGAAATAAGAATAATTTTTTTGTTTTTTTCTTTTTTGTAACAAACAGCAGGGAAATGCAATAAATATGTGACACAGGCTAGTGCACTTGAGTGTGTAGCCTCAACAGGTAAATGCAACAAACAGGACAAACTTTAAAAGTGCAGGTGCAAAAACAACTTTAAACAGTTTAAAACAGTTCAGGAATCAACTATGAAACACTCACTGTGACATAAAGCAATGTGACATATGCAAACTTATAACAATGCCTGCATGCATAACAGTTGCAAAAGCAACATAACTTGTGATATCTGTAGAAGCTGTTTGTGTGATTCAAACTCCTTACAGTACATGTCTGTTGAGTGGAGTCCAAACACCACAACACCATGCCACAGAAGCCACCATCTGCATGCATTTCACATTAATATACTACACAATGGATGTGCACAACAAAAATGCATGCTGCTGTAGCTGCAATGCAATTGCAGCCTAAGCAGATAAGTATTCAATAACAACCAGCCATATGACTTATTATATATGATGACCACTGATCAACCCAATCATTGCTAAGAAGTGAATGCCATCAACTTCAGCATAGAGATCTGTAAATTGTCAACTGAACAATTTATGGAAAGTGTCAGAAAACCTCAAGAATATATGCAGACCGCAGATAGTATGGATCCTTTTTGTACTGACTTAGTAGTTATAAGACTTATTTTAAGAGCAATACATATCCATAACATCAAAAAGGATACCTAGAAAATATGGATACTTTTGGCATCTGTAGGTTTCTCTACATAAACCACAGAGTGTATAGACCCACCTACAAGATATACAGATAATCTGTACATCGTCTTCTGTACAATTGCATATGGCATATGGCAAATTATTGCATGTCTTTGATGCAGATGCAACACCTGTAAGCATACAGGTAAATCACACACACCACTCCAGTAAGTTACAAACATTTTTCATAATGCACATATTTTCCACAAAAGCATAACTCTAAACAGGTACATTTGAAAATGAGTAAAGTCAACACAGGTGTATAATGAGCTAATAATCCCCAGTACAGAAATGCAAGCAGGTTCCAAGTTATCTTAACTACCTATAGCTCAGGTATAGTTGAAAGAAAGAGCAGCTAATGTGCATCCATCTTTTAAGTACCATTTATGTTATACAAAATTAATTAGGTACATTAAAATTCCAGGTTTTGGAATCCAGTTTGCATGCTTCTGTGTAAGTTTTCAAAATTCGGTGCATTAACCAATACCTTGATGTACCAGGAAGGTGCGCTGCGCAAGTACCCAATAGGCATTGGTAAACTGTATGATGTATACCCAATGTCTGTTATCTGCCAATGTTCAAATAACATGATATAAGCGTCACTTTTAAATATTGCTTTTTATACTTTTACAGGTCAAACCATTACTACCTGCAAAATAAGTGGGACCAAAACAAGCTATTCTCATATCTCACTACTTTTTCTATTTGAGTGCAGACATTATCAAGATGGTAACTTCCAGGAGACTACAACATGTCCAGGCACCCAACTGGACCAAGGAGTGAAACATTGCATGTGAGCAGATCACAGAACTTCACAATGATCAACATTTAGAATTGGATTGAGGGGAAGCATCAATGATATACCTGGATCTACTAGTCTGGAGCCCAGCTTTGACACTGCTACAATGACCTGCATTGGAAGGGCACAAATGAGGCTCATCTAAGGGTTTCTGAGGTGCGTCAACAGCCACATATACTTCAGCATTCCTGTGGAATTTCAAGATATATCTGTGTTCCAAATAACTATTAAGTAACGGTTTTAGCTCATCTGGATAATGAAGAAGACATGATATCTGCTCTCCATATGAGTATGGTTTCTGTTCCCATGATGTTATTTTATTTACTGATGTTTATAATGTACATAATACTGTACATTGTAGATGTACACCTGTTTTCCAACATATAATGCCATCATTTCACACATCCACTATAGTCGTGTATCACTAACACCTTTATCTTCTAGGCCACTGATGACTATGCATTTTGCAGTCATTCATTCTATTACAAAAGTATCACTTAGTCTACCTGTATATGTGTGAATACTAACTCATAAATAACATCTTTACTTCCTTCCTCTTAAGAAAATGAACATTCTTAATACTGTCCTGCTTGCTTAAGCCAAGACGAATACCTGTCTGACTGCTTACAGATATCTTTTCATTTACGTGTTAACAGCTGTTATTTATTTAGATTATAATGGTCAATAACAGTTCTGTGTCAGATATTTCTGTATTCAACTATTATCCATAGGAATACAGATACACGCGTGTGCACACACACACACACACACACACACACACACACACACACACACACACACACACACACACACACACACACACACACAGTGACTGTTTGCTAAGAAGGAACATATGATGGCTGTTAGCTTGGCCTGTAAATAAACAGGCTGTTATACATTGGTGTGCTGTGGGTTCATCTCCACATAGGAGAATTTATCATTGCATTATTATCTTTGTGTATTTCACACATTATCGAATATTTTTCTCTACATAACTGCTTATTAATATTAACAGTTATTTTGTGCAGGCTTACAAATAATTTGATTATTCATTGAATTTCTATGAATATCTTCTGAATTCTGTAATGTTCTGTTAACAGCAACTCTAAGTACAGGGAAGTCTGTAAAGTTTGGAACAGACAATTATATTTCTGATTAATTATTTTTTGTGGAATATGCTATTATTTACAAAAGTGATATCGAGTGTGGCTTTGTCATTTATTATCCTTATCCTTTGAGGAAGTCAGCTGGTCAGACTTACAGTTGAAATGCAGGACAGAGAGTTACAATGATGTTTGCATTTGATTTGTGATGTGCACATTGACAAAGAATATCTTTAAATGTAGTTCTCCAACATAAATGACTGTGTTCCTCATGTACAGCATCTTTTATGTCTCTTTTAACAGAAGCTATGTGATGCATGACACTGTCCCACTGTCTGAGCGATGAATGTTTGCACTTGTTCTTACTGGTTGTGACCACTGTGCTGACATGAATTCATTCTTGCAAATCATTTACCCAAATGTTCAGCACTTTGTCCTTTTTTGGAAATCCTAAGCCATGATCCATTTTAGTAGCCCATCCCAGCACATTCATAAATCTAAGTCTTTTCACTGCATTCACAGTGGACACTTTCAGGCAAGATGGTTTAGCTAGGCAGGTAGGTGTGTGGGATAGCATGTAGATATAGATTGGAGTTGTAGGGTTGAATCTCAGGTTCTTCAATCTGTGCTCAATTCTTTTCAAAGAAGTAGAGGCATGTGTGTGTGTAACATTGCAGAATGTGTATTGTGATTCTCTGACGTTCTTCATAAGAACAGTTTTTATAACCTGACCTGAGCAATGTATATCCTTGTCATTTGAGGACTACATCATTCACAGTTGTTCTTTTCTTTTTGCAGATGGCAAGGACCTGAAATCGTTCCCTGTACATGGAGCAGATGCACAGGCTTGAGGAGTAGTGGAGGGAGTGAGGTGTGTTGCTTAAGGGCTCTGTTTTATTAAATAAAATGTGTCTAATCATTGTTATAGGCCTATATTTTTTACATTACCATGTTTATTTTTTAGAATACCAGAATATCCATCATGCATCAGTAAGGTACGTATAATAATCATGCTATACCTGTGCTTATACATCTGATTGATATACAAATATGTTTAAATGTGATTTAGCAGCAAGCCATGTTTTCTGAAGATGGTTTTTGAAACATAGGCCACAATCTAAATGACAGTTCTGTTTGTGTACGGTCCATCAGGTCCATATGTGTGGATGTGGTTTTCAGTGACTGATCTGTTTATTTATTTATTTTTATTTTACATTTGTTTACCGGGATAGTCTGACTGGACTTAGGTCCATTTACAGCAGTGGCCCGGGGAGAAAAGCTCTGAACAGATTACAATAAGATCAACACCACAATTAAAATGTTACATAATCAAAAAGCAGCATATGGAAATATTATAATGCAGACAGTAGAACAAAATGAGAGTAGCACAAGAAAGAATTACAATTTTATGTTAGGAGTAGATTCCTAAATCTTTAGCAGGTGTTTAGAAGATGTAACTTGCAAGTTATTTGTTCTAGAGGGAGATGGTGGTTATGTGATGCATGTGCATAACCAATGATTCATTAGGTGTACTTTGAGAGAGTTTTTTAAATCTGGTGGCTGTAGGAGTAGAGGTAAGAGTAAGAGGGAGGTTGTTCCAGTTTTTGGTTGTGGTGTGGGAGAGCAGGGCTTGTTCTGCGGAGTTGTTGGCTTTGTAGATGCAGAGGAGTGTTTTTTCCGAAGAGTGTAGGGGGCGATTTGATATGTGCTTGGTTACTAGTTGGTTAAGAGATGGAATTTTGTAGGGATAGTTCAGAATATTGTAGGCAAGAGTTAGCTGGTGATAGCTGAGTAGCTGAGGAAGTTCTAGCCAGTTAAGTTTGTGCAGTGCCTGACAGTGGTGTGTTTTGTAAGTGGAGTTATTAGCAAATCTGGCGATTTTATTGTAGCAAGATTGAAGTTGTTCAAGGTCCTGTTTTCTTAAGTGGGTAAGGATTGGTGCAGTGTACAATAGGGTGGATAGTAGGTGTGTTTGGGCAAGAGTAATTTGTGCCTGATCAGTTAGAAAGTTTCTGTGTCTATACAGTGTACCCATTTTTTTGTGAACTTTTGTGATGGTTTGTGAGATATGGACATCAAACAGTAGTTTGTTGTTGATTTCAGCATCAAGGAGTTTGGTATGGTCCATAGGGGAGATACTAGTACCATTCTTGGATGGGATATTAAATGGTTGATGGATAGTTTTAGTTTTGTTGGGAGTGAATATGAGTAGTTTGGTCTTGTTGGGATTAAGGATGAGTTGGATCTGGGTAATCCAGTTTTCTACTGAGGTGAAGGATTCTTGAGTAAGTTTTTGAAGGGAAGTGGTGATGATGCAGGAGCAGATGAGAGGAGTCATCAGAGTGAGGGAAGTTGAGGCATGTGGGTGGGGGTATGGAAGCTGTTAGTAAATATGGAAAAGAGTAGGGGGGCCTAATATTGAACCATGTGGAACACCTATTGTGGTTGGAAGTAGGGAAAATAGTGTGTTTTGCCACTGGACAGCTGGTTGTCTGTCAGACAAGTAGCATTTAAACCATGCTAGGGTGGAAGGGGCAAAGGAAAGGGATGTCATGGAATCCAGTAGCATGGTGTGAGATACCATGTTGAATGCCTTGGACAGATCTAGGAATATTGTTGATACAAAGTTGTTGTTGTTTCTGTGCAGTTTCACTGTATTTGTAAAAGATAGGAGAGTGGTTGTAGTGCTATGGTGCTGTCAGAAGCTGTGCTGTGTGGGTGAGAGGAGGTTGTCAGTGTTTAGAAATTGCATGACTTGGGAGTGAATACACCTCTCAAGTATTTTGGATAAGGTGGGTAGGATGGCTACAGGGCGGTAGTTAGTGAACTCGTAAGAGTTACCTCCTTTGTGCAGCGGAATTATGTATGAAACTTTCCATAACTTTGGGAATGTAGGTTTACTGAATGGAGAGGTTTATGAGGATGGATACAGGGTATGAAAGGGAATCAGCTGTTATTTTTAGGTAGTCAGCAGGTAGGTTGTCTGCAGCAAAGGTGGTGGGTTTGAGTTTTTGTAGGAGTTTTTTGATAGTTGCAGTAGGGACAAGTAAGAGAGTGAAGGAGGGGATATTCTTAAGGGGTTTGCTAGGGGTGTTGTGCATAGCCTGCTTATTCACATACTGGATTAGTGTCTGCTGTGTCAGTGTTCATACTATGCTGATAGACTATGTGATATGCCCTTCAGTTTAACGTTGGTATTGCATCTGCCTACAATAACTTGGGTCTTTTTTTACAACATAATTCTATCATGTGTTTGTGAATACTTGTGCATATTGGTATTTCTCTGACCATTTCATAAAAAGGCAGCATGATCAGGATGTTTGCATTTTGCAGTGTACTTATTGTTAATAAATGTAGGTAGGTCACACATACAGTTGTAGACAGACAATCCTGCTTGTACAACATATACTAGATCCTCATGTGTCACAAGCTGTGACTGTGTTTATTACTGAACATTATTAATATTTGTTACTATTGTATTCCTAGTATTGATGTGGGGTCAGCCAATGATCATGCAGCCTGGCTCAGATGTTTGTAACATGGCTTGGATATTTTCCACGATATTGTCATCTCACTTTGTCTTCATTTTAACAATGGAACTTGGTGGCTTTTCATATGACTGGAGAGACTACAATTTGCAATCACACACAGACATAACAGCTCAGGGAACACATGCAAGGGAAAAAGAATGGAAATAATGAAGTCCTGTGAGACACTCAGCTGGACAGTCTACTGGGGCAGACACCACTAATAAGCAATTATGTTCTCAACACTAATGTTATCTTGCCATTTACAAGCTTTTATTTTGTCAAATTTAATTTACGGTAATATTATATTGTGGATGGCGCAATGGTGCAGCAGTTGCGTTGTCGTCTCACAGCAAGAGATTCTCTGCTGGGGTGCCTTCTGTGTGGAGTCTGCATGTCATCCCTGCATTCGTGTGGGTTTCCTCCGGTTGCTCCGGTTTCCTCCCACATACAAAGACATGCATCTGGAGTGTTTCTCCCCAGGCCTCTGCTGAAAATTGTCTTTGTTGCAAGTTGGACTTTCCCAGTTAACAAATGTTAATAAAAAAATAAATAAATAATTGCTTAAGGCAGTGTCAGGCCATACTTTCATTCAAATGTCAGGATATGTTACATATGCTTGCTTTGCATATGGTTGCCATGCTTACTGCAGCCCAATAAATAAATGGTCAAGTCATGTTATGATTTCCACTGGTAAGCTAAGTTATGCATGCTATTGCATATCCTTGATTGAACTGCTCATATTCTGTGATGGATCGATTCTTTCTGACACATCCTGTTATTATTGAACATATCAATAAGTAAAGTGACATAAGGAAGGTGTTGTGTGCATGATGAGCCATTCACTATCAGCAAATGTGTTGATTATGATTGTGCTGTTGGCTAAGGCTTATGCCATTTCAACATGAAATGTGTTTTAAATAAGAACTATAATGTATGCTAATATACCTTCAGTCGCATATTTGTAGATGCAGAACTCACATGTGGATGGGTTGTTGATTAATGCATCTTAGAATGTAGATGTGCACATCAGTTTAATATTTAGGTCATTTATGAAATTTATGGGAATGTGTGACATGATATCTATTTGCTTTTCATTTTTATGGTTTTGACTACTGACATACATCAGCTATGGTGGTATACTGGACCATAGTCAGAATATATTTTAACTTTTCATGAGGACTGCTTTCTACTCTTCATTGTGTCACAGTGGATATGTTATGCAGGCAGGTAGTATCAGGTATGCATATGTAATTTCTGGCCTGTGTTTTGATTAATCTTGATATATCCTGGGACACTTAGATGATTGCCAATCAGATGTAGATGAAGGGTGCATTCCAAGCAAATGCCATAGTCCTCAGATAACCATGATGATGACATGGAAGCTGGACCTGCACCTACATGTGTCATCATCCCTGCTGCACTCTGGAGGAGATGATGCCAGGAACAACAGAGAGACAACTATCGGGACCAGATCCGGGAGGTTGTGACGAAGGGGTTTCAAACCCTGATGATTGACATGATGGGGAATTTTTTCCAGGACATGGCACAAGCTATAAGTGACTCATACAGGGAAATCATTTGTGATGTTCCTCCATCAGGGCAGTCCCTCAGGTCTGTAAGTATTGCCTGTGTGCTCTAACTGTGTAATGCTGCCAACATGCGGTTTGGCAAATAATTAATTGCACTGTATATGCACTGTTGTACATGTATACCATGTAGCTGCCATGTTTATATATTACATGTGCAAACATATAATGCAGATATCATTGTGTGCTATTTAATTATGCTTCAATGGGTGCATGACACACATTAACATATTTCACTTTCCTTCCACACTCAGGTGTCCATGTATTGTGGCAGTTTATTTGTAGCTACTGCTGCAACAATTACTCTGTAAACATGTGTTTTACTGAAAGAGACTAACAGAGAACACATGTTGTCCATATTCTAGCACTACCACAGTGGTATGGTTAGAAATTTGTGTATTGCCATGTCATGTATTTGTAACAGAAGGGTGTATCATTGTCCATGTGTTTTGGATGACAGTTGTCATACTATCACATCCATGATGTTATGTTGTGTGCCATGTGGTGGCAATGCTGGTGCCATGTTGGGTCATATAAAGGTATGTTATACCTATGAGCAGTTCTCCTTTTATGACAACATTAATGCCAATTTAATATTCATGTATATACCATGGTAAAGATAATTTATTCAGTAACACTACAGTATGCCGTGTTTGTTGTATGTAATATTTGCACATCCATTCCTTATTCACATAAGTTCACACCTTCCAGCAGTATCTTTACACATTAACTGATGATTGTACATGTCTCTGCACATAGTCCAGTCCATAATGATACACCATGCAATGTATAATGTGGAAGAAGGATACCTAAACAATTCCAGTAGTAGTAAGAACAACGGGTCTTATAAAAAAGAAATTACAATCGTACTTAGATATGTTACCAATACATTTAATGCCATATGAATTTCAGAAGGAGTCATTATTGGGCACATTGCAGGTGCTGTGAAGAGCACTTCTGGCTTACAACAAAGATTGAAACAACACTAATTTCATGAACTTGAAGCATACTTTGACTAAGGAATGAGGTCCATTCCCATCATGGTATAAGAAACCCAAAAGAATTGGAGAAATTAAAGAGAAAATGCACCATTGTACCTTTGACATGTGAGTATTCACTGACTTATGATTGATGTGCTGTAGTGATGCTCACAGGACTATCCTCTGCTCAGTACTGAGCAGATTGCATAACATATACTATAACTATGGTGTTTATTCTACGCTGGCATGACGATATAGTTACATAATATATTCTGTGGATATGTTTGCCTTTGTTGCAGTTGTGCTCCTTTGTCATGTATACTTTGCAAGGTAAACATGTGCCAGATCTATGGCCATTACAAAGATGCAGGACATATGAGAACAAGTTGATGGCTACTGCTTACAATACACCCTTTTTGACATACTTGTGTGTTAACCGTTGTATGTTGTTTACTTCATGTGCACAACCTGATATTTTATATTGAGCTGTGGTGTTAGATTTGTGAACACATTCTTATATGTTATTAATGTGTGTACATGCATTGACATTGCTTTCATGTATGTTCCATTTAGACCCTTGACAGTCATACATATACACCTACACCTATATGTTGCCATTGACACGGCATATGTGTGTCACATATATACATTCTATTACATGTTTGTTGGGAGTTGTGTACACCTATTTGGTATGTAGCAGTCATTTTGCTGCTTTGCTGCAGTACTGCTGTTTGGAACTATGTTTGATTGTTTGCCTTTCAAATGCAAAGTTAGAGTTCTTTTATGCCCCCTGCAGGAATTATCTAGCATTCCTGGGTCTGCATTTAGTCATCTGTTATGTAGCTGGATTACACCTGAACTACTGATGGACTACTTGGATATGTATTTATCTATCCAATGTGTACTGTGATCCTTATTTTTCACCCTACAACACACATCTAGCATTGGCCATACACATCCATGTATGACTGCCACACAGTTTGCAACATGTCATAATGTGATATTGCATAAGTAGATATGTTTTGTGTATTTCCTCATGGCTGGTGTGCATCCCCATCCTGTCTGCCAATTTTCCCTTGCCCATGACGTACAATGTGCCATCTGTGTACCTTACCTCTGCTTATTGTTTATTTCTTACCTTTGTTTGTCATGTGTTGTGATATTAGTTCTATGGGTATTCCTCCTGTGTTAGCCTTCACCTTGTCTTTCCCTGCCTTTAACTTTCTATTGTGCAAAAAAACAAAAAATAGGTCCATTTCACACCAACAAAAGAGAAAAACGTGTCCATACTCCTTTGACTTTATGCCAGATTTTCCTATTCCAACATATATCTTGTGTGTCTCTCTTCTTCACCCATACCGCACTTCTACTTTTCTATCTCCCAACTTCCTTGGGTGTGCATATGGTTTACCTTTACAACACTGAATCACACTGATGTGATTGCTCATATGAGCGAATCGTAACCATGAAAGTCATAACACCGACAATTTTACATGTTTGAAAATCAGCAAATCGAAAAGCAGATTCACTGATTTTCAAACATAAATATCGAAAAAAAATGTAATGAAGTGTAAAGCAGAGGGGCAAGCCCCCCTGCACTCCCTATGTGGGGGGCTGTGCCCCCCACACCCCCCACTTTAATATTCTAACTCCGAGATTGCACTACAGTGGGGAAAGGGACCATTTTCTGATCCCCACTATAGTGCAATCTCCCCAAAATGCCGAATGTGCAATGAGCAAATGTCACTGTGCATTTGCTCATTGCACATTTGAACCTTTTTTCCGTTCGGCGTTGGAAAACTTTGCGAATGGCCTTTGGACAATTGCTGTTCGCCCTTGTGCAATACGCACACATGAAGGTAAACCGTGTGCATTGCCTGTGTTCCCCCACACATTGTTAGCTGATGTTACCTGTGATGATCTGTCCATGACTGCCCTTTGCCTTTATTAATTTTTTTTGTTAGAAATCAGAATCTGAAAATAATAAATAGCATATTTTAATAATAACAGACTTAATGGAGATATTCTGTACATGTCTGTAAACTTACTGGAGACAATCAGTTATAAATATATATTTAAGAATGTCATGCTGCTTAAACTGTGAGATTCTTTCCATAACATTGTTAACGTGCATACAGTGTGTTGCCACTACTGAGATACTCTGTTGTACGCCGAGATATTCTGAGTTCACTGTGGCTTATTCACATATTACATTGTTATCTTAAACTTTGCTGCTGATATCGGCAAAATGAGCCAGATTCCATGAACGTTATAGAATCCATCCCAATGAAAAGTCAGTTTTGAGAGTTTAAAAAGCTGTATGACGATCCAATGCTCAATAAGAAAGGCCTTTAGGGGTTGATCTTGCTGTTTGTTAGATAGACAAGCTGAAAAAAAAAAAACAGTGAGTCTACCTTATTTCCATACTCTCTTCTTTTAAGGAATTTAATCAAATGGCATACATCTGTTTAGAAATACATTTTACTTGTACAGATAAGTTCCAGAGTGGAAGAGTAAACAGAGCAAAGTAAGATGTAACAAAAGTTTGTCTAAACAGACATATCATGGCATATAAGATAAATGTACTATTCTTTTTGATGTACCAAGATATGCATGTTATTACTCTTGTATAATTATAGACTATTTTGATGGAATCATAATGACTAATGAAGGATCTAAGTGGTATTTTAAGATATACATTGTTATTACATGAATGTGCAGCTAATGTTAGTTTTTGAAAACTAAATGTAGTGTGTATCTTTACATAGAATCATTATTCACTTCTTTTATTTTCCTCTTTCACGTGTTTCTATGTTTTAATCTAATTTTACAAAGACTTTATCTCATATATTGTTGCCACTTGTCAGGATATTTTATTGGCAGACAGTAAAGCCTTATTTGCATTTTAATTGTGGTGTCAAAATAATCTTGCTTGTTTTAACTGGCAACCTGTGAGGTGTGAAATGCGACCATTAGCAAACACTCCAGATGAGTATTCTTGGGTTTTTACCTTTTGGTTATGCAACAGCTTTAGTAGTATAGCTCTAGGCTACTTGTTTAGGCTCCACATTTTAATAATGTTTCAAAATAATATATATTTTTAGTTTTACGGTATTGCATGAGCTTATTAGTTATCACAATAATGTACAACATATGTTTTAAAAATCTAGACAGGGTTTTTAATATAAAGCAACTATAATGTCTCATTCATAGTAATTTTTATAGAATATGGGAGATATTTAAAGGAAAATGTACTAATTGGTTAAAAAGAAATAAAGGCAAGTACTCAGAGGCTTGCTGAAACCTGAGCAAAGGGCATGTTGGCATGGTCACAGAAAACAGTTATTCAGAGACACATTAGCCACAATGAGGAAATACCTCATTATTAGCAAATCTGCATGTTTCTGACTGAGTTGGTGATCACTGCAAGCACTAACTCTCCCATTTCTGTTACCTCTGCGGTAATCACTGTTGGTTACCAATGCATTGTGATAGCACTATCACCTCCTTTCATTCATACACACACATAAACGCCACACACACACACACACACACACACACACACACACACATACATGTAGACACTTTCCTGACACCACTCATGTCACTACACATGCTCACATATGCAGCTACACACATGCATACATTCCTCAAAACTACCTACCTGCCAAGCTGCACAGCTCGTACCTAATGCATTCTCACCCATTGAAAGTAATAGGTGAATGTAAGATTTTGGCTGAGTTCATTGTTGCTCTTGGCAGTAAGGATTTACATAGCTTAGTGGATCTACGAATCACTCAGATGCGTAAAGCACTTACCAGAGACATTTCTGAGGGAGGAGCATATGGTAATTACCATATGCCACTCCCCTGGAATGTCTCATTTACATTTGCAGTAGAACAGATAGACAACCTACTGTCATGTTGGTGCTCTTCAAAGTAAGCACTGTGGGAGGGCTGTCAATGAATTAGAAATCATTAGATGTTTGCTTAGTGATCTCAAGCTGATGATGATAGTATTTATGGCTAGGTGTATGGAAGCATGCACATGTAGAGGGTGGACATATGACATCCCCCTGCACTGATCCAGGGCTAGGGTATGACCAAAAACATAAACTCCTTCATTGCTCAAATTCCAATTAGGACTCAATCATTGCCATGGGTATCTATATAGTGGCATCCCATAGTGATTGCTCTCTCCCTCACTGGGAAATACTCCAGATATGGGAATGAATGGGGTAGTCTGATGGAGGAAATACAACAGTCAGCAGATACATAATGGTCAAAAAGTTGCATGCATGACAAAAAAAATCATATGATATTATAATCTGATCATGCCTGCTGCATCTGTCTTTTCATCATACATTTGTCTGCTTTTCATGGTATTTCTTTATGACACTAAAGCATTTTTCCATTAATCCTCGTCTCCACGAAATTATCTAACTTGCCCAAATATGACCCCCGAGGTGATTTCAGGAACTAAGAGAGTAGCAAGGGTGGGGCTATATGTAATGGGCAGAGGTATGGGGCCTTCCCTTATACAATACTGGGTTTTAACCTTTAATTAATTTCCATATGAACTTTTATGGAAAAAGGATTTCACTGGATTTGGTCTTTGATCTTAATTACCACATCTATTTTCACTCATAGTTAAGTGGATAATAAAATGACACTCTGAATCCATGCATTACACCAGTCTAACATTTGCATAGATATTTTTAAAAAGTCAAGTCTACTGCTTTTGTTTAGTTTTTGTCCTGGTCTCCTTCAATAAAAACATCACACTGAATGACATTTGATGACCTTTATTAAACTTCCATAAACATGATTGGTAACCAATATTCATTAATTTCAACCAAAACATGATACAAGTGAAAATAACATCCATGCAACATTCACTTAGGACAGCGTGACCCCAGTCATCCTGATCAGTAAGCAGCGTCCATAGCTCCACTCGCTTACTTATGAAGCAGCGTACCACTCACTTCAGTTACCATTTATTGAATTACCTCCAACCAAATAAGCAGCTTACCTCTGCTTGCTTATTTACTTATCAAGCAATTCAACTGCTCACTTGCCTTTCCTTATCAAGCAGCGCCACCGCTCACTTGCCTTTCCCAGCTTATTGAATTTAACATCCGCCACCAGAGGGGAAACAGAAGAGGGCAAGCCTGCCCCTCTTCTCCCCCCCCCCCAGCTAACCAGGCTGCTCCCCTCTCTCTGACAAACTTCCATCAATCTGACCACCATTAAGGCATTCCGTCAAACATCATTCGGTGTACCCCATCCTTTCTAACCAAGCTGGATCCAAGTCATCACCTCCTAAAAACCCTACCACATAACTAGCAAAAATAGCCAGTTACCTAAACATCTGAAAACAAACCTCTGATACCTCTTCTATGCTAAGGTAACAACCATAGCCTCATAACCTAGCATAACCAATGACCATGAACTAAATAATCCTTACCTCACAACCAATGAAAGCCTCGCAAAGATTCCAAGGGCATTACCAGCCAACTGGAGAACCAAACACAAAGCCCACTGCCACTAAAAACCACGCAGAGGCAATTGCATACCATCATGCCACATTGAACCCCATTTACAACCCAATAAATGTAATAACCACATGAGATACAAATGAGATCTCTAAGGTCAGCGCAACAACAATTCTAACATCACACCAACTATGCATTAAACATAAATATTTTAAATGGCCATCATGGCATTTTAGCAGCTCAACCACCACAAACCCTACAAGTTCCATATTGACAGTTGAAAATGAACCTTAATCCCCAACAAATCCAAATGAACCTCCTACCAGCTGAACACAAAAGCCAAACACCCAATATCCCCTGCATCATCCTTCCTTGTGGTTCTCCAGCTAAACCCTAACCTCGTATTGCCACTACCTACCATGCCCTATGAACAGTTTCAGCTTTCTATCACCAGAGCACATCATGGTCCTCTACCCGGACAGTAAACTGAATGGGTAACAGTAAATGCATCCCAAGAGTTCCGCTCAATTCTGACATACATAACTGCATACTTACGAAATAAAATTACCAGAAATCTCGTTACCCACCACTACAGTGGCCAAAACAATTCCATCGCTGATGCATCCATTACTTTTCAAGAGCACTTCCTTTAGGCCTCCCACTAATGCCAACTCTGCACTCCCCATCTGTAACCTCATTTCGGCAGCAGAAAAATTCCATCAGCTGATCTTAATAAGGTTACTAGCTGCCTCAGTGTGCACCAATCCAATGTCAGAACAACCATACCAGCAAAATGCATCACATTTGCAATAGACTGCTTTTTGGTCACTGACAGATGCCCACTCTATGCTTCCCCATCTGCAAAAGAAAAGAAAAAGTGTAAATCCTCTGCACACATAAACCAAACTTCTTAATGACAAATAGGCACTGCTGAGGGTCTACATCATTCATCAACTGCACAGCTGTTACACTGCTACACCACCCCCTTACCTTAGTAACTAACTCAAGTATGTTAGCACTAAACACTGCGCATGTGGATAATTCAACTGTACCAATGCCTTGGTCACCTTGTGATTCCACACAAAAACCTGTACCACACTATATGGGCCAAGATAAAACTGTCTTGGAAACATCTCTGTAAACAAGCCTACAAGAATATCCTCGCGCAAACCTTCATACCAAATTAAAACCTTAAACAAAACTACATATCATCCATTAGAAAGCACAACCTTGGCAGCCTCCCCCATGTGCTGCTTCATTCTACAAGCAGCTACACCAGCCACATGTCCACCACCATTAAACTTAATATGCTGATACAAGGAAAAAAAATACCTGTGTAACATACCCCTACCACTCAAGTGTACCTCATGTCAAGGAACATTCCAATTTAGAGCATAAAAGCTCATGCTCCTAGAAGTTCTACATTGAAGATTCCATCACCATTCCATGTTAACCAATTAACTGGTACCACTGTTCCACAAAACTGAATTATTCCCTTAACGGGGCTAGCCTACAAATAAAATAACCACATTGTAACTGTCCTATGAGCATGGCAGCACTCCCCCATCTTGAAGATAGAATGACAATAGTCAGGGTAAATTAAACCATTCCATACTTCTGCAAATACAGCAGATAACAGAGCCTGCACTGGCATCTGTGTTAATGAGGAGACTGTATCTAACAATCCTCCCAACATTACCAAACTTATGAATTTTAGTTGAGAAGCATGTACACAGTATTTATTTATTTATTGTGAAGATAGTCAGTGTGGCATTAGCAAAATGTTCTGAAAGGTAAGAAGTCTGAAACTCAGATTTGTGCCATTATTCCAACTTCAAGACCTTGCGATTTGCCAGTAACCTTCCAAATAACCCCATTTAATGAAAACAGACCAAAGGGAAAACAAACCTGGACACTCTGTGACATACCCCACTCCTATGAAGCAAATATCATGCAGCAAATGGCTGACTTTAGAGGAAGATAACACGTAGTATATGGCCGTCCATTACCCTAACCCAGTCATCCCAACTACCCATATTGGATATTCTGAGCAAATCTGTAAAGGTATGGTACACATACTTCTTCCAAACAACCCCCCACCCCCAACTGTCCACTCAGGAATACATCCCTCCCTCCAGATTCTTTGCTCATACATACACAATGCACGGGTTCCAGACTGAAAGAGTCTGTCACACACATTCAGGATTTAGATCCCCCCCCCAACAGACATTCCTAGTAAACTGAAATCCAACACTGTAAACCAGAATGAGTCATTAATTCCTATATACGTAAAGCAAAACCAGCATATTTTAACTATAAATGACCTTCCTAGATGAAGATGTGAGTAAATGTTATTAACGTCAATCCATGTTT
The DNA here is from genome assembly GCF_019279795.1 of Protopterus annectens. Lineage (NCBI taxonomy): Eukaryota > Metazoa > Chordata > Ceratodontiformes > Protopteridae > Protopterus > Protopterus annectens. The sequence goes on along the minus strand of NC_056733.1, from coordinate 1,235,145,781 downwards.
TGCCCAGTTGCTCAGGGGATCCCTAAACCTAACTCACCAATGGCAAATTGAAAGCTGGGTAAAACTCCAATGCCAGTCTGTTATCCCCTGAAATCAGCCCCCTAAGCTTTCCTAATGACTTGCCCACAACCACAGTGTAGGTAAAATGGACCAAACACATGAGGTCAGAGTTAAACAAAAAGGTATACCCACCCTTATAATTGCAAACATATATATATCTATATATCTATATATATATATATATATATATATATATATATATATATATATATATATATATAGATATAAAATAAATGCAAACATCTAGGACTGTATGTTCAAAAAAACTCATTATTTCTCACTCCCCCAGAAAATCAATTTAATTGAAAATGATGGAATAAAATGCTCTGAGCTTTGGCCGGCTAAGACCTACCTGTAATCAACTGGACATATAAGTGAACTTAAGTAAAGCTTTATCTGCACTTTTTTCAAATAATACAGCATTTAAATTGATTTATTTGTGTTGCATTGAATACTATCTAGCTGGAAGTTGTGGCTCTGTTTTTTCAGTGAGTTCTCCACCCACCCTCCCTGCTTTTGTTTTGGTGTTAATCTTGGTGGCTTTGAAACTGCTCGCCCCTCTTGTAAATTTGCATTTGGATACTCCTCTTGGGCCCATCTCATTTGCTCACTAAAAAAAAAAAAAAAAAAGTTTGCACTTTATTCATCTGCTTTTACTGTATTTGTGTTTCTTCCTACTTTATTACTTTATTTTGCTTTTGCATCATCTTAAAAGTACTCAATTGTATTTATTACTGCTTGCTGTAACTATCATTCTAAGCCTTTTGGTTTAAGCACTTGGGCTTCAGACCAGTTGTTTTACATGAAGGTTTGTGGTCTGCACTGTTGCGGCAGGACAGGTAGTTTACATTCTTCTATGTTGGGAACTGCTGACTGAAGGCTCAGTGACTGTTATTCTAAAAGTGTATTAGTTCTGGTTTAAGCACTTGGGCTTCAGGCCAGTTATTTTACATTAAGAAGGTTTGTGGTCTGCACTCTTGTGAGAGGAGATGCTGGACTCTGTCCTTCTGAGCTGGGAATTTCTGGTTAAAGGCTTATAGTGCCTGCATATTTGAACCATTTCTTACTGAAATTGGTGCGCCTTGTTTGCTGTAGCATAGACTAGATCCAGGCCTGCTGAATCTAGGTTTGTTTGTATAACTTGAGCACTAATCCAGGCCTTCTTAAAAGTATTCAATTGCATTTATTACTGCTTGGTAGTAACCTGATTAAAGTATAGCTATCATTCTAAGCCTTTTGGTTTAAGCACTTGGGCTTCAGACCAGTTGTTTTACATTAAGAAGGTTTGTGGTCTGCACTGTTGTGGCAGGACAGGTAGCTTACATCCTTCTAAGTTGGGAACTGCTGATTGAAGGCTCAGTGTCTGTTATTCTAAAGGTGTATTAGTTCTGGTTTAAGTACTTGGGCTTTAGGCCAGTCATTTTACATTAAGAAGGTTTGTGGTCTGCACTCTTGTGGGAGGAGAGGCTGGACTCTGCCCTTCTGAGCTGGGAATTTCTGGTTAGAGGCTTATAGTCCCTGCATATTTTAACTGTTACTAACTGAAATTGATGTGCCTTGTTTGCTGTTGCATAAATTAGATTCAGGCCTGCTGAATCTAGCTTTGTTTGCATAACTTGAGCACTAACCCATGCCTTCTTTTTTGGAGAAGGTTCCCCTGCACCCAAGTGGCAGGAGTGTGCAGTTAGAACTTGTCTGATTGAAGACTAGAGGAACAGGGCTCAGTTTTGAGATTTTTTTACTGGTTAATTGGGTAATTTGTTTGAAAGCCTTTTCTGATTGCTTGTAGTCATCAAAAGCTCTTTTAAGTGTATTTTACTGTTTGTAGTTGTTTAAAGCTGTTTTAAGTGTATTTTTTACTGTTTTTGCCTTATCTTTAAAAAAAAAATGTTCCTTGTTTCCCACCTTTCTAAGCTAGTATAGTCCAATTTTCAGGCTAGTGCTGATATCAGGGCTGTGTTACAAGTTTCTGAGTTGCCCATACTTTACTTGGATAGAAGGAGGTTTCTCTGTTCACCTGTGAGAGAGGGAGCTTTGAGCAGCCATCTGTCCCTGGAGGAGTAGTTCCAGCCCAGAAGTTAGTAGTTTACAGGCCATTTTGGGCTAATTTCTCTCTCTTTGATTTCCCTGCTGTAAAAACTGTGTTTGCATGGTTTTGCATGTCTGGGCAGTGCCAGTTAGCTAGGGCTAAATTATTCCCGGCTCCACCAAGTCTCCTCTTCAGTTTTTCCCTTGAAAGTAGTCTAACTCTCAACCTAAGCACTTAAAAAGCATCCTGCAGTCCAGTATTTGCTCAGACCTAATAGCAAGCACTAATATACCCTGACACTTGATTGTCCAGCAGGGCAAGGTTCATTATTCACCCCCTCACCAACCAAGCGACTAAGCAGCTCATCCTACTATTCAGGCATGACCAAAGAGCAATTTCAGGTATACTCTCTAGTCCAGCTGGTGAACCTGGGTATCCTGAGGCAAAGTTACAACTGCCTCATGTACACAGACAACCCTCTCCTCCTACCACAAAACATTAACATATGCAAGAGATGCAATTATATAACTAAACTGGAGGCTAAGCTCTCTCCACCCAAGACTGGAACAGGCAGTCATGAGGAGAAGGTTAACACTTGCACCACACTTCCAGCCTCACACAGACATACTAAACCAGCACTTGCAAAAAATACATATAAATATACAAAATTATACTCAGAGGCTCTAAATATAAACCTGCAAAAGCATCAGGGACCTCCAAAGCAGATACCCAAAAAACCTGCACCTCCCATCACAAATCAGACAACACATAAAACACAAAATCAGTGTGCCGCACAATCACAGCCCTTAAGGCGAAATAACATACCTAACACACTAGTAATAGGCGACTCTATAGTCAGGCACACTGACATCCCACTCACTAGGCTGGACCGTGATAATGGGTGATTTCAATTACTCTACTGTTAACTGGGAAAACTACAGGTCCAGCGCTTCCTGGAATTTATCAACTCAAATGCCCTGGATCAGCTGGTAAACTCCCCTACCAGAGGTGAAAACATATTGGACCTGGTCATCACCAACATGGGCGACAGGTGTTCCGCACCAGAGGTCAACCCGTCACTGGTTAGATCAGATCATAAACTAATCACGCTGGATGTCCAAACCACACCACCATCCCAACCAAGGAAACCACAGTGAAAAACTTTTCTATAGCAAACTTCACCTTACTTAAGACAGAGGTGGTAAGTTTCACAGCCCCGCCCCCCAAAAATGGATAACAGTGTCCAATATGCCGGAACCTTTACAAATGCACTCTATGAGCACCTACAAGGATGCATGGATCGTGCCATCCCTAGCAAAACCAAGACTCACTCCCCTAAGAGAAGGAAACCAGTCTGGTTGACCACTGCCATAAACAAGCTATACAATAGAAGGAGGAAACTAGTTCAGAAAAAAAGCAAATCCCAAGAAGGAAGACATCCCTGATCAGTATCATTAAGAAACTAAGGTCCCTCATAAAATCATCCAAGGCTAACTTCAAAAGAAAAATAGCCAAGGATTCAAAAGATAACCAGAAAGCTTTCTTTAGCTATGTCAAAAATCTAAGTGGCAACTCGCAGATATGCTCTGAGCTAGTGCAAAATAGCACAAAATATACTGAACCTACTGATATTGGCAACATCCTGGCAGATAGATTCAGTGCAAACTTCACCCCCCTCTCACCCCTAAAAGGGCCCACAACAATTCCGGAAAAGTGTAGTGTCCCGGAAATCACAGACGCACAGGTGGAAACAGCCCTTTCAAAAGCCAAAAGCACAGTGTCAGTGGGGCCAGATGGTGTCCCAGACTGTGTCTTGCATGAATTACAGAACAAACTAACCCCCCCACCTAAACACACTGTTCACCCTCAGCCTCTCCACAGGCTATGTGCCCATAGAATGGCACACAGCAACAGTTATTCCGCTCCACAAAGGAGGAGCCGCAACTGACCATGGTAACTATTGCCTCATACACCTGACTAGCCTGATTTGCAAGGCTATGGAGCGCATCATCATGGAACTCATTAACAAAGACACTGGGAACCTCCAATCATTTGATCCGACCCAGTTCGGCTTGTTAAGGGCAGATCATGCCTACTAAACTTGGTTGACTTCTTTGAGACAGTCACCAAGGCCATAGATGAGGGGAAGGTGGTTCACACAGCCTACCTTGACGTCACCAAGTCTTTTGACACCATTCCCCACTCGGGAATTACAGAAAAACTCACCTGCCTGAACATAAACCCCTACATTACGAGATGGGTTGCCATATGGCTTACAGACAGAACTCACATGGTAAGAATAGCGGGCTCCAGGTCCAACTCTAAAGCAGTCACAAGTGGTATCCCACAAGGCTCGGTCCTGGGACCCCTACTGTTCAGCATATACTTCTCAGAAGTACAGGCAAACACAGGAGGAGTATGGCTAGCCAAGTTCGCCAATGGCTGCAAACTGGGAGCCATACTCTCCAGCTGACATGGACAATTCTCCAAAATGGCCTTACTGAGATGGACACCAGGTGTCAAAGTCATGGCTTCAAGCTAAATGCCAAAAAATGCAGAGTCATCCCATTTGAGAAAAACAAAACACCCATGAATTACCACATAGGTGGCAGCCCCCTTAATACAGAAGAGGTAATAAGAGATCTGGGGACCCACGTAGATAGTAATCTCTCCTTTGAAAATCATATTGCCAAAGTAGTTAGGAAATCCTTCTATGTAGCCCAACTAATTACTAAAGGGTTCGCATTTAGAAATAAAGAGGTTATAGTGCCCCTATACACGTCACTCATCAGACCCATCATAGAGTACAATGCCCCATTTGGGATGTACCTCACAAGACACTTCCAACAGCTGGAGAGACCACAAAAGTACCTCACCAAGAGGATTACTGGCCTCAAACATATGTCCTATGCAGCCCGACTGGAAAAACTCCGGCTGTACTCAGTGGCATATCACTTACTCAGAGGTGATCTCTGCCTGACTTACAAAGCCATGTCCAGCTCAGAATTGATGGACATGCTCCACCTAAAGAAATCCAAGTCACTGCGAGCCACTCGCTCCAGTGAGCTAAACCTCACCACAACAATAAATAGAACATGCTGGAGGGATAGATTCCTGTCACAGAGACTCCCCCTGCTTTGGAACAAAATTCCTAACTACATTAGGCAGAGCCCCTCACTAACACTCTTCAAGAGAAACCTTGATGAGTGGATGGGTAACAGAAAATACACCCCTGGGATCACTTCATTGGCTCTTCTTGACAGAGGCTGTGTTAATTAATCAATGGGGTGGTGAAAGCTGACACACTCTGGCTAGGCTTATAAATGCCCTCGGTGAGATAGCCTAGTACCTACCTATGAACCTATAATATAGGAAGAAGCAAACCATAATACAAATCAAATCCAAAAGTCACATTAATTTGAGCAGCAACCTCTTCTAAAAGCTCTTAATAAAACATGTGCATTTGAAAATCCAACATGTTTTATAAAAAAGGAACTATTAATGTACTCATAATCCTATGTTATTCCCTTGTACTCCTGCCCTCCCTCCTAATGGTTAAGCAAACTCACATGTGTAGTAAGCCACAGTAAGCAGGAAACCCGCGAAACCCATAAATTGTCCCTGCGAGTCTGGCAGGAGAAGTCCAAACGCAAGACACTAGCCGGTCACTAACAAAGTCATATTAAGACAGCAGATCACTTCTCTTAACTCACCTAGGGCCAGAGAGCATAACACTCCGCCCACCCTTGCAACAATGTTTGATCACAGTTGTGGCCGAGAGGGTTGGCAGCCAACAAACCAAGTGAACACTGTATGCATTTCAACATTCCACAGCATGCTTCACCAAAACCACCACTGTAACAAATCTCTTCCCCATCCTGATGCTCCCGATACACAAAATGTGCCGATTCAGAGCGCTACATCACAGAGCATTCCAAACAGTTGGTCACGACCCGAAAAGCCAACAACTATCGCCACTGTCTCCTTGATGCTGTACTGACCGAAAAAAAAAAACACCAAAGCACCTGCACAGTTGACTGCACACCAAAACTCAACAGATATTGATTACACAGAACAAAAGCTGTGCAAAGTCTGTGCATAAACTTTTTTTTTAATACGTTTTAATTATTTCTACACAAACCTTCAAGAAAAAAGTTATTTATGAAAAAAATTGAAATATGCTGTGTTAAAGTTATTTTTCTACCCCCCCCCTTGTAAAATGTGAAAGTGTCTTTAACACTATTTAGAGAAACAAACAATTTGTAATTTCTCAAACTCACTGTTTGCAGAACTACCTTTTATTTACGACTTTATTGTGATTTTAAAAACTAAAACAGCTCTCCTGAATCCTGTGATGTTTGTTTTATAGATGACTGAAATAGAAACAAGTTAAAAATCTTACTTAAGGTACATCTATATCACATGTAGGGTAGATAAACTGGATTTCAACCCCCATTATCTGAATTTCACCTTAGAAGTTTAATGGTTGTGTGATGCCACTGGATCTAAGATGAGCAAAAGTATTGATGAATAACTTACAGCAGTTTTCAGTTAGCCTCTTTTGGAGCATCAGTGTAACATACTAGCGAAGCTTTTTGCCTAAAGTATTAGTTTTGTTATTCACATTGATCCTGATCAGTACGGCACAAAACAGAGCAAGGAATGCAGCTCTCCTAACTCAAAGAACAAAACTTCTATACACAAGCTCTCATTGCCAGAGAAACCCTCTGGAGCCACAAATAAATGATCAGCAGCTCCATCCAGGCCACTCAGCAACCTCCTTGCAACCTCCTAGTGCCAAAAAACCCAGAAACACAAAAGATGACCTTCACCTGACAACTCATCCCCATCCTGCCTCTCTGAATTTTCCACAGTGGAATCGCTCCATATCGAAGAAACTCATGATAATTAATTTGCAACCAACATGACCACAGGATCTTGATCCCACAGGAGTGCACAACACAATTTAAATCCTTGCCCAAATACACAATAGTGGAACCGGCTCCCATCAGCAACCCCAATGGAAGGTCCCCAAGATTTCTATGCCAACCTACGCATGCGTGGATGGAACCAACACTTATAGGTTCATAGGTTCATAGGTAGGTACTAGGCTATCGGCCCTAGGACCCATACAAGCCTAGCCAAAAAATGTACCCTGGCTTTCGCCACCTAAGAAAATTATTTTCCTGTTCCCCTGTCGAGCAGAGCCACAGAAGTGATCCCCGGGATTGATTGTCTGTTATTCTGTAAATGAGATAAGTACACTAGGGGAAAAACACATGCTGTTATAAGTAAACAGTTCTAAAGCAGGGTGTCATCTTATTTATTTACTTGTTTATTTTGTATTTACAGACACCTCATGTCTGGTAACCCTCCAATGGTCCTTAATGCACTGCTGGGTTATTTGCTCTGGTTTTCCCAAGCCCAGTATGAGGAAGTTTGTTACTGGACCTCACAATAACTTATCATGTAGTTTTTGACTACTTATGAAGAATCTAACCTTCCATATGTTAAGCAGTCCCTGTAACTTCCATTTCCACTTATTCTGCACTCCGCTGTGAATGCATTTTATTACAAAGCTGAATGATTGTGCAAAGGTGCATTCTGTTAGTTATTATAATTTTTCCTTGTTGCTTATATCATATGAGATGTAAAACTACCATGACCTTAGTCCCTGAAGTAGGTGTCACTGCTTTATTAATTCCCCTCATTCCATAATATATTCTGTCTCATTTCTGAAAAATGAGCGCTAACATTTAAGAGTTACATTGTCTTTTTATATCGCCAGGATTTTAAGTAAACTGCCTCTTAAGTCTTACTATGAATATGGTTCATCAATAATTCATGAGTTCACTTGCTGGTGAAACTCAGCCCCCCAAAAAAACCTGCAATTGAGCCTACCACTTGGTGGACGACTACCAATCACTGGCCCACCAATGATAACTTTACCACCGAAAGACGTTAGTGAAAGTGAGCTAGAACAGGCCCATTTAGTATTTTCTGCCAAACAAAAGAAAGCTTATTTACCAAATTTCCACTAGTACGAGTTTTCACCAGGGGTGAACTCTGCCTCAAAATCTGTCATTATTCCCAACCTCTGTCTGTAAAGACTATCACCAATTTTACCAGAAAACACGGGTCCATGAAGAACAGAATGCAGCAGCCCTGAAGCACAGCCATCCTCCCATCGCCCTTCACAACCCACTCTGAGCAGTCATCCAGCATGCAAACTATGACCCCAAATGGCCAAATATTGACTTGTTTTGCCCAGGCAAAACCTCTGGTAGGTAGAAAGGATTCTTAAACCAGCTGTCCACTGCACCCACTCACCTCATTCCCTTACTGCTACTTAAATGACCCTGCACCCCACAGAACCTGCAAACCATCAAGCTGACCCTCTCACCATCCTCATCTTGAAACACAGAACTTCAAAAACTAAACTCCCTAGAGAGATACGAGCCAAGAGAAAAACTTCCAAGCACAAGATTGCATCCCACACAGCTTTACTCTAAATGACTTAGCGGAGGGAGATTCCCCCCAGCCTTTGGGGATTAGACAATTAGTGTACCTATAGTAGCAACCAACAAGTCACACCAAAAAGATAACAGTGAGTTCTGAATACACGCACACACACACACACATACACACACACACACACACACACACACACACACACACACACACACACACACACACACACAAACACACAGTATCCTAAAAGCCATGTACCCATGTTTTTCCTGTTTGCATCCCTGTAGCATTCACTCCTCCATGTTTCAACACTCTTTATGCTGTTTTATTTAAATATTTGTTCTATATGCTTCTGAATAAACCCTCACTCTGTGTTTTAATTTTGTTTGGCTGTAAAAATAGCTCCTGGTATATATTCAAAATAATAAGAATAAAAGGAAGCAAAAATGATAAGTATAAATATGTGTTGTTATACATTATGGAACGTAACATGTTTCTTTACCATAAACAATTAAGACTAATCTGTTGATTAAAAGATTTTTACTATTCATTTACTGCAAAAAAATCTGTTTCATTTTATTTCAAGTTTCCTGTATGGATTCATCTGCATTAATAATGTTTTAATTAATTATTTTTGAATTCATTGTTTCATTGATTTAATTATTAAAGATGTTTGGCAAAGGTTGGTAGGGTGGCCTAATGGTTAAGGTGCTTGCCTTATAAACATAAGGTGCAGGGTTTGAATCTCACAAGGGATAATTGACTAGGCTTAAAATGGCTCGCAAAGGCAGTTAGCTTAGTACTAATCTATGAACTTAAGTACCTAAAAGGCATAATTAAATTATGAAACGCTCTCTGAGGGTGTGCTTGAATTTGCATGTATACATATGATTGCAAGTCTGTATTTGTTAATATGCACAGATTAACTTGCCACACAAAATAAGATGACAGCACAAACTAGGAGTTATTATCTTACTGCTCAATGTCTGTTATAACTTGTTTTAATCTAGTATATGACTGCATAAAAATGAGCATTTTTATTCTGAACTTCACACTTTTTTTTAATTTTCATGTAGTTACTTGCTAAAAATAAGTGCCAATAGTACTAGCAAAAAGTGTTTCTATTATAAAGAATTCCCATCTGTTGAATAAACTTGCAGAGAAGGTAAGAGTGTACTTTGTCACTATCTCTAAAAGCAGTAGAGATGAACAAAGGGATAATCACAGATTCTCCTGTACAGTAACTGTGACCAAACCGTTTCATTATTAATTGGTTGAAAGGTTGTTTTCCTGTTCTTTGAATGTGTGTGTGTGTGTGTGTGTGTGTGTGTGTGTGTGTGTGTGTGTGTGTGTGTGTGTGTGTGTGTCAGAGAGAGAGAGAGCTCAGGTTACTGACCCTTTTACCTAAAAAAAAGTCTCAGACAAATCAGGTGTTCATTTCAATTTGAATTTATTTGCCAGTCTCTTCATTGTCAGGACTGATGTCTTTTGTTTTGGGGGAAGGAGGCTTCAGGTCTGCCTAAACTGTGATGAAGTTAAGAATGTTTGAGTTGAAAGGGGATATGGAGTCCTGGGCTGAATAAGTTATATGTACAACCAGGGATTACTGACAATTTCCTCCCATCACAAAGCATATCATGCAAGTGAACATCAAAAATGCAGTATAATTGATGCATTTTAGCTCAGGCAATGTGTTTTGTATGTGACTGGCAGAAGCTGAGCATGAAAATAAAGTAGTCACAGTTATTTTAGATTGTTCAGTTAAAAGGACACAGTTTTTGAGGTAATGCTCATTTTCCTTTTCCTGTTTTAAAGAAAGAAACCACAAAGGCAATTGTGTATACTTAGAGGATTTTGTTATGGTACCAACTGAAAAATGCCTAAATGCATATTTAACATCCTAAAACTACTCCCATTTCCCAGCAGATGGACTGTGTGTACTGAACATTAAGTTTGCAAAACAAAACTGCAACTCAAAGATGTATGTAATTTATCAGAAGGCTGTTTTGAGAAAAGAAAACTGCCCCACTTACTTTACAGGTGGATATAATGTGCCATACCAGATATTGATAGGCATTTTTTTAAATAGTATTTTTATATTAATAACAAATATTTAATAAAATATATAGAGTGAATATAGCAGTACTATACATATTTGCTTGCTTTAAAAGCAGCATCTGTCTTCATATTGGAAATTAACCAGAAGTTACCCTGCTATAATGTTTTTTGCATTTTATACTGGATGCATAACTGAATGAAGTATAGCTACACACCAATACGCACTGTTGTTGAATTTAAATTGATTCGACCTGTTCTTTTTTAAACCAGCTTTCATAATAATGTACATGAGCGGTAAAGGAGTGATGCAATATGGAATAAATATAACACAACTGCTTACCTTATAGAGACACTTATAAAACGTTCTTCAGCAATATCTATTCCTTTCATTCCCCAAAAATGGATGGCAGTAGAAGAGTTACCACAGCGATGTAAACAAGCACAAAGAAACTGGACAAAGAGTAAAGTAATGGGTAGACAAAGGCCCAAAATAGGGACAAGTTTAACTGTTGCACCTAGACTTTTAGACTTTGTGCAGTTTCCTTGCATTTCTTTACATTATGACAATAATTGTTCTAGTGCAGCTGTTTATGCTGTTAGAATATAACTGGATAGCTGTCCTTAGGGACCATTGCTATGTGCCAGATTTCTCATCGAAGTTTAATGCCATAGTGATTGCGGCTTTTAGCCATACTGCTATGCAATAAAGTGGTTACCATGCTATATAAGCCATCTGGGATGTTAGCAAAATACCTAAAAAAATAACATGCAACTAGTTTTGTAACTTATAAGACTTAAAAAGACATTTTCAGTGATATGCTCAAAATCTACAGCAGAATTCCTCTAAATACCTACAATTGGACAGTTAACTACTCCTCTAATAGTATTTTTCTTAGTATAATGAACACAGATGCTCTAGTATGTCACAAAAGATTAAAAACATAACTGCTCATTGGGAGAATATACCACTAAGCAAATATTGAATCTTAGCAATAAGCTATGAAACATGACAGCCAAAATACTTGTAAAGATACAAACACATATGTTCCTAATAAACAGAGTAAAAAAATGATAAGAATAGCCAAAGCAAGCTAATGCAAAAACTGACAAGCAAATCATAGGCAAAAGCTTAAACAACCAGAGGAAAACCACAACCAAGTTCACTACAGTAATTGCCTTACCACTATAGTCTGCACCCTAAACTCTCACTTTATAAATATCGCTACTCAAGTTAAACTCTTCAATTAAACAATGTCAGCATCTCCTGATTGGATTTTATTACAAACAGTGCTATTAAAAAGCTGCCTAAAAAGCTCAAACAATCTGTATTAGCATCAGACAAGCTACCCACATGCTGTCTCCCAATCACTGTCAGCTCCTTATCATGCGATGCCAGCTGAGAACATTCACTGTATCATTACCTGTAAACTGGTCTAACAAAGAATCTTGTGTACCATCACTGGGGACACAGCCTTTCATTGTTACCTTACACAAAGGAGGCACCACTGTAGAAATCACCAAATACAGAACAATAGTTCTATCATCTGTCTCAGAAGTCCTACAGAGATGTATGTGCTTAGAAATTATAATTCTTCTGTCAAAAAACAAGTTGATCTTGACAAAACACACCACGTCAGGACAGGCCATACTACTGAAACAGAACTGGTATTATTTATTAATACTGCCAACCAAAATTAAATCAAAGACAACTAGTAGTGCAAGTTTTTTTCTAGGTGTATCTAAAGCAAATGACACTACCTGACACTTTTTACTCCTAAGCAGACTAGCTAAACTAGATGTGAACATTTTTGTGGTAAAATTATTCTCAAGCTACCCTTCCCCCTGCTTACACCTACTGCTTCTTCCTACATATTAATGGAAGGAAATTAATATTTAACATTTTTAAAAATGATATGCATGCAACAACAAAACACAGCATAATATTCTAATGGCTCAGCAGTAATAAGTCCTGTACCATCTTTAAGCAACTTAAAAACAGAGCTCAAATACTGTGTTTGCTCAAAAACTGAATAGTAAACTGATAACTAAGTCATCTACTAAGTCGCCACCCAAAAAAACTTGTATTATATGTCCTTAATAACAATCGATAAACCTTAAAGTAATCTCACAAGAAAGCAACTTATCAATTGACAAATCAATATAAAACCATTCCTTTCAGAAATATCTGGCTAATAACTGCTCAGTTAGGCTTCCTACCCAGTCTCCTGTATGCATCCTTCATCCTAACAAATATCAGTTCTACATACCTTAATAAAATAGTTCAGACATATAACAAAATAACCAGATTTACAAAACACCTATGGAATAGACCCCACCTGTGCATCACACTCAAAAAAATCTAGATCAGCTCAAAGCTTAAACTGTAGAACATGTTAACTCTCTTCCAACTCAAAATGATCTGTGACATCCTAGAAAAGCTTAAAAGATGTCCTTCCATAAAGAAGCCTAGTACAAAAATAAACTCTGTCAAGACTTTTCAGATATAAAAAGTAAAACTAACTAGTAATAATAATGTTGTTGTGTCTTTCGGCTTTTCCCGGTTAGGTGTCACCACAGCGGAACTCCGGTCCGCTAATGATTGGCAGTAGATTTTTTACGTGCCGAGTTGCCAGCCCTGACACACAACCTTCAATGAAGGTGCGCCCATTCACGCATGTCTCCACACAGAAGACGCTCTAGCTGAGAATCAAACAGGACAACATCTTACTGTGAGATGACAATGCTACCGCAGCACCACCAACGCAGTACTAACTAGTAATAATAATACAGAAGGTAAACAAACACTGTGGTGACAGTGTTCTGACTCCAGGTTGCTAAAATTGGGAGTTCCATTTCTAAGGAAATAATCCAAGAACATAACCTTAAAAAATATAAACCATAACTAAAGAATTGCACTCTTACCAAGTGGACATGCTCCCAGGCCATACCACACTGATCACTGTACACTGTCAAACTACCTACCTATTATGATATGCTGTCTGACATTCTATCAAAGCAAATAGTTATTCCAGAGAAACTGAATAATGCTAAACTACTGTTTACCTGTCATTTCTTCTAACAATCTCATTTCTTCATTTACCACTTCCCACTTCATACATCTAACAATTAACCTGGGATTCATTAATAATCATATATGCCAAACACATTAGCATGCTGAGCAGCAAAGCTTATTGAATATGTATGATACTCATCACACTTACACATTTTCAAGTAGCTTTTCTTGGCCAGTACCATTGTTGGTGGCTATGACAAGGTGCACAGAAGCATGAGCAAACAATATAAACATAACAACATCCCTGTAAGCCAACCTATTATGTGATGGGAGCATGCACAGACAGCTTAGATGATGTAAGGGCAAGCTGATTACAAGTATTAAGATTCATGGGACATTAAATGGAGAGACTGTACAAATAATGTAATGCTAGCAATGCACGTATAAGTTAGAAGGCAGGGTGAATGGAGAAAATGAATTCAATTAATACAGTCAAATGTGATTTTGTCACAAAGAAACATTTTAAACATAAATACGTCCATAATGATATAATAATTAATCCTTTTTTCAATTCTTGACACATGCACATAACTAAAAACAGACAGCTGAATTCTCCACTCCATCATGTACAAAAAAAAAGAAATTAGTCCTATGGTTGTTGTGTCATGCACATCAGAAAAGGACATGTTTTGCCATTTGTTGTCATTTGATAACCATAGACAGGGGGTATATTCATGTACATCCTAAACAATAATATAATAACAGTCAAAACAAGTGACAAATGACAGCACAGGTCTCATGACATTTCAGTAGTTCAAGGTCTCCCTTCATGAATTGAGAATATCTATTACATGATTATACTGGGCATATTCACAAGAAATTGAGGCAAACACTACCATAACACTCAATAAAGTATTCTAGCACAGGCCCAATCACACCTTATGATGATCTTACATAATACCATACAGTAAGAAATGTTATGTAAGTCCTCATGTCTCATACAGCTCTACAGTTGGAAGAAAAGAATTACAGTAATACATAAATATTTGGAGGAAGACATGTAATGCAGTGCATTCTTATTTGGAAATTAAGTATGTCTATGAAAAATCAATAACATACTCAACTTGTGCATCTTGCCAGACTAGAACACATGCCAGGACAGAAAGATGCGTATCAACCTGTGATGCTTAGGAAATAGGCATATTATGTGTCATGATGAACACACTGGAAGGGGTTACAGCACTTCCCTGTTATATGTGTATGAATCCTCCATCTTGGAGGGTGATGCCTTAGACATCTTGCCTTCTGTGTCATAAATACTTTCTTTGTCTAAGCCACTTCTGTTTGTCACAGTTATCTGATACGCAGATGTGACCAGATTCAAACTCCTATCTATCATTCTACAGAACTGTGTATTGACTGCATCTGCAACATGACATAGCAACAGATCTTCTCACAAATAAACAAAATTATTGTCTGAAGTAATAAAGCACATTTGATAATTTGGACAATATTATTTCTGTCAGAATGTTGATAAGGAGGTAACTATGTTAATGTTCACACAACTGTGAGCAGTGCAGTATTAATATTTTTTGGACAAGGAGGCTCTCTGTTGTTTTCTAGATACACTATTCCAGAACTGAACCTCACCCTATCTGTGTAGATATGCTATACAAGTCATCACTGAATACATGTGCTGCTGGAGCACTCACACAAAGGCATTCACATAACAACTGTTTCATTGCCAGGAAATTACAACATCAGTTAATATCCTTTCTCCAAAGTAAAAAATTGCTAAGAATTACTTTATGCAATGCTATTTGTGTAATGTCAGTGCATTCATATATTGTAGCCCTTTGCTGGAATTGAACGGCAAACTGTATAAGTTCACTGACTAACAACATGTGTTTGAATCACATATGACACAGTGAAGTCTTACCACAGTTGTGAGATTCCACCTGTGTGAACCCCTACATCATATGATTGTGCTGCAAACAATTTGCATGAGATTTAGCACTGTAATTACACACATTATAGTAGTGGTGGATGTCATTCGTGGATAACATCATAAGGACACAGAATGCTTACAGTCAGCAAATGTGGGTGTTGAACACCTGAGTATATGATGAGAGACATTACATAATAGTTTGAAGAATTACTGTGACACAGTTGAAGTGTTGTTAAAATTGTTTGATATGTTGTTATTTGAAGCCATGACATAATGTTATTAATACAAGTCATATGTGTGCCTGTAATTTCCTTTAAAAACTGTTGCTGTATTTCTATTTCTCACACAACACTGCCTGTTGCTAGGTATACCCAAGCACATGTGATGCATAATGCAGTTGTCACTGCGAAAGGAGGATTTGATCACATGCTTCAATAAGGCAACAGCACACAGAACATCATCTAATTTCCTCAAGCAACAGGAAAAGCATTAGCAATTTTTTTAAGAACACCAAATTTCATCCAAAGGCATCATCATTATCAAATAAAGCATTTCTATGTGAAAAATGAGCAGAAATTCAGGAATCCTAAGCTATACATGTACACAGCAGATATCTGGGTGAGAACATTTAATACATACAGATTCACACTTACATTAACACACTAATGGCTAGATTTGAACTGACTACCTAACTGTCTATATCGCATGTGCCACAAGAGATGCTAGTTAACACTTGTGACAATGCACGTTTGAATGGATGATGTCACCATTGTTTAATACAGTGATGTTCTTCTAAAAAAGGTAGTTGAAGAGCAGAGTAAAAATATACAGCTACACACACTACAAGCATTAGAAGCCACCTCTTCATAGAACAACAGACAAATGCATGCTTACAATAGTCAGTCATTGCTGGATTCAAACCGCCTTCTTATTTAGTTATGTACCGCCTACCTATTTATTTATGTAATTTATAGAATCTAGTATCAACAGCCAGTCTTGCAGGATAAGTCATCCTACAACTGTGAAGTAGTTCATTTTTTTTTTAATGACAAAACCACTGTGTTTCCAAAACTGGGTATTGCCTGGGGTAATAGACATTTATAGGGTATTCTTGTGCCACTGAGAATACATCTCCTAAGTAGAACTTTACAAAAGGGGTATTGTCACAGATCCAATTGTGCATGACAGTATACACAATCACACTATTTAATCGATGTTGGATTTAAACCACCTATCTACCTAGTTACACATTCTACAGAGCACAGTATTAGTAACGAGTACTACAAAAGTCTGGCATTTGTAGTGAGAGACTGCAGTTATGGAAAGATGACCTCATCAGTTTGTTATAGAAAAGATGTCTGTGGTAAAACCAGGATAAGGTGATGGGATGAGTCTGTTCCTAAGTTATGTTCTTTCCCTCAGTGGAAGTTAACGCAGCATATATGTTCAGGAAGCTATAAGCACCTGACATTCAAGCCACACGCACAAGTTCACCACTGTGAGATCTGAACCTTCCTCCTATTTAGTTCCACAATCTATAGAACACAACAGAAAACACCAATAGGGGCAAACACCACAGGAGAAGCCTCATTTGTAAGGCGATAGAGTGCACTTATAAAAGGATGACCACATGTGTATGACAGAGATTTTTGAGATAAAAGTGGGATAAAGTCAAAGGAAACTGTGTACAAAGTGAAAGTGGACATAGCACATCTGTTGCTGAGGCTTTGCTTACCTGTCATAAACCCATCCACACACAAGTTCACCACTTTCAGATTCAAACCATTTACCTAACTAGTTACACAATCTAGAGCACAGAGTTTTAATATCAAGCCACACAGGACAAGTTTGATTCTTTAGAGGAGAGTGCACTTTTGATAGGATGACTTCATCAGTGTGTTGCAGAGAAGTTGTTTGCGGAAAAAAGTGCAGAGGGAGCTGTGTCCAAAATTAATTGTATTCTCCCGAGTAGAAGTGGACACAGCACATCTGTTATTAAGGCTTTACTTACCTGCTATTAGAACCACACACACAACCAAGGTCATTACTGTCAGATTTGACCACCTACCTAACTCGTTACAACATCCATAGTACACAGTATGAATCAAAAGTGCAGCAGGAGAAGTATGACTTTTAAGAGGAGAGTGGATTTTTGACAGGATGACCTCATCAGTATATTGCAGAGAAGGTGCTGGTGGTAAAAGTGAGATAAAGTGCAGTGGAAGCTCTGTACAAAGTTCTATTTCTCCCGAGTGGAAGTGGACAGCACCTGTCACTAGAAACACACAGACACACACATACACACACACACACACACACACACACACACACACACACACACACACACACACACAAGTTCACCACTGTCAGATTCGAACCACCTATCTAACTGGATACACAAGCTAGAGTATGAATTGCAAGTGTCACATAAGAACTCTAGACTTAAATGATATGAAAATGCACTTTTGTAAATATTAAATCTTTACTGTTTCAAACATCAGCTACTGTGCATTACCAGTTATTGGACAAATGATGTGTCTGGACAGGCTAACATAACAGCATTGTGCTTATCCAATGTAATACATACTTCTCTGCTAACTTCTATATACACTTAATCATGTGTATTGATTTTCTGTGATGGACATGCACCTGCTTCACAATATGGGCTATCAATGACAGAACTGCAAAACAGCAGATTGTCAAGCAAGTATTCATGGCAGTTGATCCTGGGATGATGACATGCAAATAGTAATCATTTATTGTAACATTTTCAGTTATCTTGCCTCATGATTTCACAGTTTGCATTGACAACAGAAAGAAATACTCCCTAAATATGTCAGTGCACTTCCAAATAACAGTAATGAATCATGTGAGGAAAGGTTACACACCATTGCAACAAATATGCTTGTGTAACTGTTGGAGTACAGACATACATTAACAGACTGAATTAATTAAATCAACATAGGTTCATAGGTAGGTACTAGGCTATTGGCCCTAGGGCCTATATAAGCCTAACCAAAAAGGTACCCTGGCTTTCGCCACCCAAGAAAATTATTTTCCTGTACCCCTGTTGAGCAGAGCCACAGAAGTGATCCCCAGGGTGAATTTCCTATTTCCCATCCAATCATCAAGATTTTTCTTGAAGAGCGCTAATGTGGAGATTTGTTTGATATAGATATGTAGTTTGTTCCAGAGTATGGGAAGTCTCTGGGACAGGAATCTATCCCTCTAGCATGTTTTTTTTATTGTGGTGACAAGGTTTAGGTCCCTAGAGGGTGTAGCTCAGAGGGATTGGTATTTCTTTAAGTGGAGCATGTCCACAGCTCTGAGTTTGACATAGCTTTGTATGTTAGGCAGAGATCACCTCTGAGTAGACCATATGCAATGGAGTAAAGCTGGAGTTTTTTGAGATGGTCTGCGTAGGGCATCTGTTTGAGGCTGGTATTCCTCTTTGTGAGGTATTTCTGTGGCCTTTCCAGTTGTTGCAGATGTCTTTATGTATACATACCAAAAGGGGTGTTGTACTCTATAATGGGTCTAATGAGTGACGAGTAGAGGGGAACAATGACCTCTTTTTTCCTGGATGAGAAACCTTTTGTGATGAGGTGTGCAATGTAGAAGGATTTCCTGACTACTGTGGCAATGTGATTATCAAAGGAGAGACTACTGTCCACCTGTGTCCCAAAGTCTGTTATCACACTTTTGGTGTTAAGTAGACTACCACCTATGTGGTAGTTCATGGGTACAGAGTTTTTACCAAAGGGGATGACAATGCACTTTTTGGCATTGAGCTTGAAGCCATGGCTTTGACACCAGGCATCTGTCTAAGTAAGGCCCTTTTGTAGGATGTCCACATCGTTAGGAGTTTTGATTATGGCTCCTAGTTTGCAGTCATCTGTGAACTTAATTAGCCAAAGACCTTCTGTGTTAGCCTGTACTTCAGAGAAGTAGATACCAAACAGGTGAGGACCCAGGACTGAACCCTGAGGTACTCTACTTGTCACTGGTCTGAAGTCGGATTTGGAGTCTGCTACTTTCACAGTGTGGGTTCTGTCAGTGAGCCAGTTGTCAAACCATCTTGTGACATAGAGAGTTATACCTAATTTACTGAGTTGATCTATAATGCCAGAGTAAAGGATGGTGTTGAAAGCCTTTGCGAGATCTAGATAGGCTGTGTGAATCACCTTACCCTCATCTACAGCTTTGGTGACTGCTTCAAAGAAGTCTATCAGGTTTAGGAGACATGATCTGCCTTTTACAAACCTGAACTGGGTGGGGTCCAGAGTTTGGAGATTACCAGTATCTTTGTTTATAAGTTCCATGATGATACATTCCATGGCCTTGCAGACCAGGCTTGTCAGGCTAATGGGGGCGGTAGTTCCCAGGGTCTGTCATGGCTCCCCCTTTGTGGAATGGGATAACCATTGCCGTGTGCCATTCAGTGGGCACAAAGTCTGAGGTGAGGCTATGACTGAACATGGTACTTAGATGGGGTGCCAGTTCATTCTTTAGTTCATTTAGAATGCAGCCTGGGATCTTGTCAGATCCCACGGATGCTGTGTACTTGGCTTTGGAGAGTGTGGTTTTTACCTGTGCAGCCATGATTACAGGCACTTTGCATTCTTCCGGTATAGAGATGGGCCCTTTAGGGGGTGGGAGGGGGGTAAAGTTAGTACTGAACCTAATTGCCAGGATGTTGGCAATATCAGTTGGTTCTGTATATTTAGTGCCATTGAACTGTAACTCAGAGCAGATCTGAGAGTTGCCATTGACATTTTTGACATAGCTATAGAATGTTTTGTGGTTGTCTTTATAATTCATTGGCGATTTTGTTTTCGTAACTAGCTTTGGAGGATTTTATGAGGGATCTCAGCTTCTTACTGAGGCTGACCAGGGAGTTCCTCCAATCATGGGATTTCACTCTTTTTTGCAACAGTTTCTTTCTTCTGTTGCAGAGTTTGTCTATGGCAGGGGACCACCAGATTGGCTTACTTTTTTGGAGGATAGCATCTTGGTTCTGTTAGGGATTGCACAATCCATGCACTCATGAAAGTGCTTATAAAGTGCATTTGTGTAGGATTCAGCAGTCATACCTCTATTGTCCATCTGTATGGGTGTCGTGAAGTTTGCCACTTCTGTCTTAAGAAGCGTGAAGTTGGCTTTGGAGAAATGATTTACAGTGGTTTCCCTAATGGGGGGTGGGGTTGGGATGTGGATGTCTAGGGTGATTAGCTTGTGGTTGGATCTGACCAACAAGGAATTGACCTCTGGTGTGAAACACTGGTCGCCCATGTTGGCAATGACCAGGTCTAGGATATTGCTGCCTCTGGTGGGGGTGTGGATAAGTTGATCCAAGGCATTGGAATTTATGAATTCCAGAAAACATTTAGAAAAAGAGTTGGTACATGAGTAGTTTTCCCAGTTAATGGTGGGGTAGTTGAAATTGCCCATTATTAGGGTGATGGGTTGTACCCTAATATCTTCCAGTGTATCAAGAAATGAGGAGTGGGAATCCTGGGGCATGGTAGGGGATCTATAGCCAGCTACAATTTGGACTGCAGTTTTGCCCAGAGTTAGTTGCACTTGGATAATCTCAGATGCATATTGCTGAGCAACTAGCCTGGACGTGTGGATATCCTTAATGAATATGGACACGCCTCCACCTTTAGTGTTTCGGTCCAGGTTAGGTGGCCGAAAGGTGTGGTATGAATTATAGCCTGGTAATGCATGGGTGGTCTCTAGAGCCTTGAACCAGGTCTCTGTCACTGCACAGATGTCGATGTTCTCCGTTTTAAGGAGTGCCTTGAGTGAGTGCATTTTGAGGTTTAGACTTCTAGCATTGGATAGCATTACCCTCAGATGTTGCTTGCTTGTACCTGTTATTTATTTTATTTATTTTACATTTGTTGACCGGTATAGTCTGACTAGATACATGTCCATTTTCAGAAGAGGCTCTGGAAGAAAAGCTCCAAGGTAAGCAGTTAAGATTACAGATACAACATTACATATTGCAAATACAATATTTACAGTGGTTACATACATAAACAAGTTATACAAATTCCATAGGTTAGAGATAATCCCGAGTGTAAGTCAGGATTAAGTAACACAAATAAGCTGAATTAACAGTTTTAACTCATTCTAGAGGAGAGTTAGTCAGGATTGATACATTGACATAGCCAGTTAAGTGTCAAATTTTGTTTGAGTCTTGTCTTAAATTGACAAAGGGTGGAAAGTTAAGTAAAATCAGCTGGGAGAGAGTTTCAGGATCTACCTACAGAGTTGGCAAAGAGAGAGTCACCGGCTGAGTTATTAATTTTGATAGTCTGAACTAGTAGTCTGTTAGAGGATTGAAGCAGTCTAGGATTGTTATAAGGGGTGATAATATTTTTAAGTGCAGGAGTATTGTCTGGATTGTAGAGGATTTTATAGCCCATAATCAGTTGGTTGTACTGGAATAGGCTGGGTAGTTCTAGCCACCCAAACTGGTTTAGATTGCTACAATGATGTGTCCTAAAAGGCAGTCCAGTGGCAAATCTGGCAATGTGGTTGTAGCAGATTGAGAGTTTGTTAAGGACAGATTTATTTAAATTAGAGAGTAAAGGGGATGCATACAGAAGAGTTGAAAGAAGGTGAGAGTGAACTATGACAATTCTAGCAGGAGGGGTTAAGAAGGCTTTTATCATGTAAAGTGACCCTAGCTTTTTATTGATGGTTTTGATGGATTGGTTAACATGTAGGTCAAATTTAAGATTGTTGTCTATGATGACACCTAGTAGTTTTGTAGATGGGTCAGGGGAGATTATTGTGCCATCATTTGATTTTATGGTAAAGGTGAATGCAGTAGACCTATGTGTTGGTGAGAAAAGCAACATTTTTGTTTTTTTGGGATTTAGGATCAGACTGCCAGAAAGCCAGTTTTCTATTGTGTTGAAGGTGGTCTGGATAGCTGACCATAGTTCTGTTGGAGATGTGGCCGAGCAGATCAGGGTGGAGTCGTCAGCATATTGGATACAGCTGACTTTTGGGATGACACTATAAAGGTCATTAATGAAGATGGAAAACAGCAGGGGGCCTAATATTCAACCTTGTGGTACACCGAGGGTGTTAGGTAGGAGGTTAGAGACTTTGTTTTGCCAATGGACAACCTGCTGTCTGCCATTCAGATAGGACTGAAACCATTGAAGGGCTTTAGTATCTAGACAGAATGTTTTCAGGGTGTGGATTAGAAGTTGGTGATCAACCATATCAAATGCCTTGGAGAGAACCAAGAAGAGGGCTGAATATATATATAATTATTGTTGTGTTGTTGTTGTGATTATGGTTTATGGTGTTAGAGATGGCTGAAGTAGTGCTGTGGTGAGGTCAGAAGCCATGTTGGGTGTCGGCCATAAGGTGATTCTGAATTAGGTGGTGCATCAGTTGTCTGTGAATACATTTTTCCATAATCTTTGCAAGTGGAGATAATATAGCTATTGGCCTATAATTGGATAATTAGGTAGAGCTAACTCCTTTGTGAAGTGGGATTACATAGGATATTTTCCAGAGGGTTGGGATTTTAGCTTCTGCTATAGTTCGATTGATTAGTATTGAGATGGGATAAGCAATACCATCAGCTGCTTTTTGTTTACACTCTGCAGGGAGTTGATCAGCATAGGTTCACAGGTTCATAGGTTGGCACTAGGCTATTGGGCCTAGGGCCTATACAAGCCTAGCCATAACAATTCCCTGGATATTTCGTCTCACAATATTTACTTCCCTGGACCCCTGTCTAGCAGGGTGAATTTCCTATCTCCCATCCAATCATCAAGGTTCCTTTTGAAGAGGGCCAAGGAGGCACTCTGCTTGACATGTATGGGCAGTCTATTTCAGAGTACAGTGAGTCTCTGGATCAGGAACCTATCCCTCCAGCATGTTTTGTTTATTGTGATGACAAGGTTTAGATCCCTGGAGCATGTGGCTCTGGGGGATTGGGATTTCTTTAAGTGGAGCATGTCCAACAGCTCAGGATTTGACATGGCCTTGTATGTTAAGCAGAGATCGCCTCTGAGTAGACGATATGTCACAGAGTATAACTGGAGTTTTTTTAGACAGTCAGCATAGGGCATCTCCTTTAGAGAGTGTTGTTGGTTTTAATTTTTTGATCAAGGTACGGATAAGTGAAGTGGCGACTGATTGGAAGCTGAATGAGAGTTGGTTTCTAGGAGTGGTACCCTCATGGCTGGGTGGAGCTAGGAGGTAGTTGGCTAGCTAGGGCTTGAATTGTCTCAGTAAAGAATCGGTTAAAACTGTCTGAGACATCCTCAGGGGGTTTATCAATGGTGGCTGCAGGAATAGAGTTTCAAGTTTGCTCAGGATGGAGTAGTTTATTTAAACTTGCCCAAAACTTTTGATGGTTATTTTGATTTATTTTCTGTAAATTATAATAGTAGTGTTTTTTGTCTTGTAAAATGGATTCTTTAGTCTCATTCCTTGATTGCCTATATTTAATGTGATCTTGGGGGTCTGTAGTAGTATGCCATAATGCCGATGCTTTGTTTCTAAGGGTAATTTTTAGTTTGGACTCTTTGGAAAGCCATGGCTCAGTTTTTGCTATTGTTCTCATTGAGCGAACAGGTGCATGAGAATCAAGGATCTCAAGGAATTTGTTGTTGAAGTAAACAACTGCTTCCTCTAAGGGAGGTGTTTTAGTATAGATTAGTTACATGAGATTAGTTCTTGTTGGAATTTGGCAGGGTTAAAGTATTTTTTCTTTCTTACCATTCTGAGTAAGGGTTGTTGGGGGTTGATAGCTTTGTGCTTAATTATATAGGTAAGAAGGTGATCATGCTGGTCATCAGGGAGGGTCCCAGAGGTGTACTATTGGGGGTGACTATTTATGAGTACCCAATCAAGTATGCTTTCTTTTTGGTTAGGTTTACCTATCTTGGTAGGGGTGGTTATGATTTGTGTAAATGCATGCAGGTTAACATGAGTGGTTGGGGATTCTGAGGAACAGGTGCTCCAGTCTATGTTAAAATCTCCGAGTAGTAGGGTTTCTTGGGGGTAGTGACATGATAGCCAGTGAAGGTTATCTTCAAGTGTAGATATATTGTTGCCTGGGGGAATGTACATACAGATGATATTGATACATTTATTTTTATTAAGTTGCAATTTGGTTCATAGGTTCATAGGTTCATAGGTTTATACTACGCTATCTGCCCTAAGGCATTTATAAGCCTAGCCCAAATTTTTGTGGCTTATGCCACCCCTTATATGAAAAAATACTGTGCCCATTAGTTTGTTGTGCCTCTGTCCAGCAGTGACACAGAGATGATTCCCGGGGTAAACCTACGATCTCCCATCCACAGGTCAAGATTTCTCTTGAACAGAGCCAGCGAGGTGCTCTGCCTCACATGGACCGGGATTTTATTCCACAGCATAGGGAGTCTCTGAGTGATAAATCTATCCCTCCAGCACGTTCTATTTATGTCCATGCTAAGGTTTAAGTTGCTTGCTCTAGTGGTTTTGGTGGATTTGGATTTTTTGAGGTGGAGCATGTCCATTAATTCCGGGTTGGACATGGCCTTGTATGTCAGGCACATGTCACCTCTGAGCAGACGGTATGCGACTGAATAGAGCTGGAGTTTCTTCAATCTGGCAGCATATGACAGATTTTGGAGTCCCTTTATCCTTTTGGTGAGGACCTTTTGGGGTCTCTCCAATTGCTGCAGATGTCGGGTGAGATACATCCCGAATGGGGCATTGTACTCGATCATTGGTCTGATAAGTGAAGAGTACAGGGGAACAATGACCTCACTAGATCTGGATGTGAATCCCTTCATGATCAGGTGGGCAATGTAGAAGGTCTTTCTAACCACTTTAGCAACGTGAGTGTCAAAAGAAAGGCCACTGTCAACCTGGGTCCCCAGGTCCCTGATAACCTCTTCTGTGCTTAGTGGATTGCCACCTATATGGTAGCTTGGGGTTACCTTGTTTTTCCTGAAGGGTATGACTATACATTTTTTGGCGTTTAACTTCAGGCCATGGCTCTGGCAACAGCTATCTGTTTCTGTGAGTCCCTTCTGAAGGATATCCGTGTCCGATGCACTTTCCACTATGGCGCCCAGTTTGCAGTCGTCTGCAAACTTTGTCAGCCAAAGTCCTTCCATGTTGGCCTGTACTTCTGAGAAGTAGATGCCGAACAATAGGGGGCCAAGGACCGAGCCCTGTAGGACACCACTTGTGACCGGCTTGGAGTCTGACATAGCGCCAGCAACTCTAACCCTGTGGGTTCTGTCCTTAAGCCAGTTTGCAACCCATCTTGTGACATATGGGTTTACATTTAAGCTGGTAAGTTTTTCTACAATACTCGAGTGGGGTATTGTGTCGAAAGCCTTTGCAAGGTCAAGGTAGGCTGTATGGACTGCCTTTCCCTCATCAATGGCCTTGGTGACTGTTTCGAAGAAGTCGACCAAGTTCAAAAGGCATGATCTTCCCTTGACGAAGCCAAACTGGGTCGGGTCCAATGTCTGCAAGTCCCCTATATCTTTGTTTATGAGCTCCATTATGATCCTCTCCATAGCTTTGCAGACTAGACTTGTTAAGCTTATGGGACGGTAATTACCAGGGTCCATAGAGGCACCGCCTTTGTGGAGTGGGACCACAGTTGCCATACGCCACTCCTTGGGCACGTATCCTGTGGTAAGGCTGAGATTAAACAGCTGCCTTATGTGCGGGTTTAATTCCTCATTTAGCTCATGTAGCACACAGCCGGGGACACCATCCGGTCCCATTGATGCTGTGTTTTTAGCTTTAGAGAGAGCAGCTTTCACCTGCACATTTGAGATGTCTGGGAGGCTACACTCTGCTGGGATAGTGGCAACAATCTCTGAGTTATTAATTTGAGGTGGTTGTATAGCTTCTATGGTGACATTCAACACAGATTTATAGAGAACAGCTACCCAGCCCCCCTTCCTGGAAGCACGATCCAGCCTGTGTACGTTGTACCCAGGTGGTAGCACTTCATTGTCTGTAGTGTTAGGTTTTAACTGGGTTTCAGATAAACAGTGAATCTCAGGGGACTGGACAGCCAGGAGTGCATACAGTTCATATACCTTGTTGTTAGTGCTTCTAATGTTGAGGTGACAGGCCAAGAGAGAGTTAGTTGGCCTATTAATTGTAGGTTTGTAACTTGGATTACAAGTAGAGGGGGTATGTTTATCTGAAGTGGATGGGCCAGGGTTAGGGTCAATATCTCCACCAAGTGTGAGGTTAGGGTTATACCTAGTGATGAACTTCAGGAATTTGCTTATAAGTTTATGATTGTGTTTGGATCCAGAACTAATGTGTATGGGATTGATGTGTTGATAGAGTGAGCAGGGTGTGGGGCAGTACATGGTACTGTATGAATGGTTAAAGGTGGAAAGACTTACAGCTGGGGTGATAGTATGGCCTTTCTGGACCTGAAGTCCAGTGAGAAACTGGTTTTCATACAAGGTAAGGAGGTATGGGGTGAGCAAGAGGGATAATAAAGAGGAGTGTATCATTATTTGTGATAAAGCTTTTGAGTTAAGGAACTGTTTTACCTGGGTGATACAACACTAGAAGATAGAGTAGTAAAATATAGGTAATAGAGTGGGGGTGGGAGAAATTATGCCAGATGTAATCTGATAGGTTCTAGTAACAGGGGGTTTGGCTATTGGACTATAAATTTAGTGGTATTGGGGGTGGGTGGGAATTGAGGGCAGGGAGTGGCACGGAGCAAGCCCGAGTGTAGTGAGGGTGAGTGGAGCAGGGCTTATCCAGACTACATGGTTTTGTAAGGCTTCCTAGAGCCGTAAGGTAACTATAACAAGCTCTTTATTATAATAGCTGTAGGTTATCTGTATTTTAATATAATTCCTAGAGCTGTAAGGTAAGAATAGCAAGCCCTTTACTTAGGATTGGGAGTAAGCCAAATTGTTATGAGGGACAAACTATAGGTGCTTTAGACCCAAATCAGCAATTTTACAATTTAAAATGGAGTACAGTATTAACTTTTAACCTTGGCAGTTTGTAGTGGGCTGGCTTCAGTTTACTGTTTTCAGGCAGAGTTGGTGGGTTGAACCTTGCCTAAAAAAGGCACTATAGGGGTGGCAAGAGCCTTAGCTAGTATCCGAAATCCCAAGAGCGACAGGTGCAAGCCATCTCTGGCAAAGCATTGTGGTCTGTCGATCATGTTATCCCAGGCAGACAGATACTGGATCCCCTTAGAATGACACCAGAAGCTTAGCCAATTGTTGAAGTCAGTCATTTTGATTTGAGAAACATCATTCTGAAATCCAGATACCCTGGTTTCAAAATTCCAGTAACACATACAGAAGTTATGCAACCTACTCCCATAATTCTTTACTCTAATAATTGTTTAACGCTCTCCTGGAAGCACATTGTAAATGACTGATTTGCACTGCTGTTGATAAATTATTGGTGCATGCTTAATAATTACTTGAGGTATTAAACCTGGAATGAGAATTAGCAGTACTCCATGGTTCTCTCTGCTGACCTTCATGCAAATAAGTGGTAATACAACCATGTCTGAATGTAATGAATACCAAACAGATATGTGTTATGGTCATGTTCATTGTGTTATGATTTGCACATTTATTGTGACAGCTGCAGTCCTGCACTCCTGATATGTATGATACAGGTGTATTATGAAATATATGATGGACGACATGTGTTATTACTGGTGGAAACATAGCTTATGGAAACAGTTCTGAATCAAGGAGATTTATTTGATGACACCAAAGGGATGCAAAGAGCTGGGCAGTTTGTGACAAGAAAACACATGCAGACATATTAAGAGATTAGTTTATGGTTTCATTTCTGCACATATTTGGGTTGTACTACTCTTTGGTTTATCATCATAATCATTCACGGAAGATCTGTTCAACATAGTAACCATTAGGGAGTAAGCACATTAATGCAGCAGCAAGCTAATGGTATAGTAAGAAAATGTGTAGCCAACACTTTCACTCAAAGGAGTCCTACTAAATATTCATAAACACTTTGGAATACATCTAGATTTAAACGTTGGCAGTATTCTAAAACAAATCTACAGACATGAGTATTATCTAACCACATCACATAGGAGCTCATACCTCCATTCGGACCCCTTGAATGGGTCCAAATCAAGAGATGATAGAGGTCTGAATAGATAGATAATGTGGGGTCTGAATGGAGAGATGATAAGTCAGCAAGCAAAGTAGAGTAGTATTGCTGAAACTGAATTCATCCACAAGTCTTGGTGTGTACCTTCACGAGGTGGACCCTGTTTTTCACAAAATCTCACCAAGACAACACTGATATGTAGACTGTATTTATATAGCATATATCATGGACAGAAGTAGGTCAAAAATTAAAAAAGATAGTTGGTTGCACAAGACCCAGGACAAAAAAAGACCCAACCCTGGAAGGTGCACTGGTGCCACGACTGGAAAAACATTACAGTGTAGAATCCTCAAAATATGAAAACATTCCTACAATGGGGCCAGGCCAGGCCTAGGGAGAGGAAGCCACCCCCCCCCCATTGTAGAAAGAAGTAGCAGTCCACAAAAATCACAAAAAACTGACAGGCCAAAGAAGAGCCATAAAGATAATAAAGTGGACTATTGAGGATAAGAAATAAATTATATATTGTTACTATTACGCAAAAAGCCCAAAATTTCCAGACACAAAATATACAAAAAGATTAAGAGAGAAATTAGAGGAAAGAAAAAAACTTTCACAAGAAAAACTGTCAGAAGCTTCAAATAAAAATGTGTGGTCATTAATACAACAGATTTGTGAAAAACAGTATATAGTCCAATAAACTTTAATCTGTTAGGTAAAAGAAGCATCTGAGGAATTGTGAAAATATAAACAACAAAACCTAGATATTTCTGAAAGGTATACAAAATATGGACATGGGAAAGAAAGAGAGATTTGATATGGTGCAATATTTATGCAAAGGTGAAAGCAAAAATTAATCAACATAAAGAAGGCAGCCCCAAAGATATTCAAAGAGAAATACAGGCAAAGGCATCCGGAGATGGAAAATTTCACAATAAAAATAATATCACAGAGAGGGAATGTAGTAAAGAATATTAGTAAAGTAGAAGTTAAGAGAATAGAAAATAAAGTTATGGAGTGCCTGTGAAGTGAATAATTTGGTGTAGAAAGTCTAAAAGGTTACTTCACAACATGATAGAGTGAGTCCCCAAAATAAGGAGAAACAGGAAGATCAGGGGACATCTGAAGAAGAAATATGGACATGGGAAAGAAAAAGAGATTTAATATGGTATAATATCTATGTAAAGGAGAAAACAAAACTAATCAATAGAAAAAGAGCAGCGCAAAAGATATTTGAAGAGAAGTACAGGCAAAGGAAACCAGGCATGGAAAACTTTACAATACAAAAAAAAAAAAAAAAGAAGACAAAGAGGAAAAGGAAATTAGTAATGGAGAAGTTAAAGAAATAGAAACTGAGGTTATGGAGTACCTGCAAAGTGAAGGCTTCAGTGCAGGCAATCTAATTCAGAAGCACCACAATAGGATAGAGCAATTGACCTCCAAATTAAGGGAAAACCAGAGGAATTGAAAGCAACTGGTCAGATGCCACATGAAGATTATTTCGAGTCTTGCACAGGAAACCAGTAAAGTATTCACT
This sequence comes from Protopterus annectens, assembly GCF_019279795.1. Taxonomy (NCBI): domain Eukaryota; kingdom Metazoa; phylum Chordata; order Ceratodontiformes; family Protopteridae; genus Protopterus; species Protopterus annectens. Next base: position 1,235,115,537 of record NC_056733.1, on the reverse strand, counting down.
TGAAGCTGGATAGCAATGGAAGGAACAGGAAACTGTGGAAACTGTGATACAGTCAGTGTTGAGGAGTGATAGGTCAGTGAGTTCCCATATGACAGAACAACAGATGGCACAGGATGAAGTTGAAGAGAATGTCACACTGGAAGATGTAATAAAACCTTCTATGGAATGCCCGCAGGAAATGGAAAGCAAAAAATGTGCCCTCAGTTTAGAAGAAAATGAGCTAACAGAAGAGTTGCTTGATTTAATAGAGATACACAGACATATTAAGACCAATGAAAGAAATAGACTGCAGAAGGTCAATAAAACCTAAAAAGTCAGAAGTATGATAAAACAAATAAGCCCAGTAATTAGGATTGTCCATAGAGATCCATGCAATATAACAGAAGTAATCAGGATATATTACGGTGCAGCTAAAGTAATAACTAATAAAGTTCTACTTCAAGAACACAGGGTAATGAGGGAAAGGAAGGGGAGAAATCGAATATCATCATGGAAGTACAGAATAGAGAAAACTATAAAGCAATTAAGACAAGAAGTGTCACTGTTAGAACAGTATAGAAGAGGGAACAGATCAACAAAAATACAGGGAAAGATAGACATGATAAAAGCAATGCACGGTATTAGAATAGATCAGGATCTATCATGCACTATTGCAAATAACAAATTAAAAACCTCAGCACAGGCATAAAAACTTAGAAGATATGCAGATAAATATAAAGGAAAAGTACAAAATAAACAATTTATTGATCACCCAAAAAAGTTTTATAGAGAGTTGGGAAACAAGGTAAAAGTAACTAAAATTACACAAAAGAATGAAGATATAGATACATTTTTGGAGAACTTTCAATGAAGATCCTGCAGAACATAACAAAGATGCTAAATGGATAGAAGAAGTAAACAAAAGAATAAGAAGTTTAAAGGTACAGGATATGAAATGGGATGAAGTAACAGCCAGAGAGATTGAAACAAAGTTAAGAAAAGCCTCTAATTGGAAAACCCCAGGTCCAGATGCAATACTAAACTTCTGGTTAAAAGTATTAACATCTTTGCACGAAGATTTAGCCATGAGTAAGAACTATTTATATGCACACCCCAAACAGACACCAACCTAGCTAACAACAGTAAAAACAATGCTCCTACTTAAGACAGAACCTGCAAGCTACCCTAAATTTCATAGACCAGTAATTTACCTTCTGATGATGTATGAACTATACACTGGAGTTGATTCTGATAGAGTTTATAGTTATTTAGAAGAAAACTCAATTATGGCAATAGAACAAAAGGGCAATAAAAGAATGGAACAAAGGATCATTTGTTGTTAAATAAAGTCATAGTGGAGAACTATAAAAAGGGGAAGAATTTAAGTATGGAATGCATTGACTACAAAAAAGCATTTGATAGTATCCCACATTCATGGATTAAAGAGTGCGTAAAAATGTGTAAGATACACTCTTCACTGATCGTTTACATTACAGTGACCATGAAACAGTGGTAAACCACTTTGCAATTAAGCCATGAAAAAGGACAAATTATTATTCCAGGGATAAAAGTTCAAAGGGTATATTCCATGGTGACTCTCTTGTCACCACTGCTATTCTGCCTTGCCCTTTACCCATTAAGCTGTCTACTTAACAGCTTAGGCCTTGGCAGTAATTTGGCTCCTATAAAACAACAAAGTGTAAAGACTTATCTTCTTTTTGTTGATGATTTAAAACTGTATAGCTCATCAGATAAGGAACTGAAAGCACTACTGGAAGTTGCCAAAACTTTTTCAGATGATATAAGAATGTCATTCGGTCTTGACAAATGTGTAAAAAGCAACCTTTACAGCAGGAAAACTGCAGCACCAAGAAAACATCAGTTTGGGACAAGAATGTAATATAAAAGAACTTGAGGAAGAGGGAGGTATAAATATTTGGGAACTGATGAAGGATCAACAATAAAACATGAACAAATCTGAATAAAATTTTGTAAGGAATACTTTAGAAGACTTAAACTAATCCTGAAAACAGCATTGACATCTAAGAACAAAATCCAAGCTATAAACCAATTTGCTCTTCCTGTCCTAACTTACAGTTTTGGAGTGATTGACTGACCTCAAAATGTGTTGGATAGATTAGATAGGAAAACAAGAAGGATGCTTCATGCTCACCAAGTGATTTATAAAAATCAGCGCATACCAAGGTTATATATTCTCCATTCCAAAAGAGGGATGGGCCTCCTTGAAATTGATTACATGTATAGATCTGTAATCATGGGACTCCACAAATATCTACTGACTCACAAGACCCAAACGTAGTGAAAGTTTTGAAGCATGAGGAGAATAAATCTAAGGTGACTTTCCTGCTTAGTCTAGCAGACACATCGGTGTCAAGCAGGAAGAGAAATCAAACCACAAGTAAATAAAAATCAGGCAGCAACTGAATGTGTCATAAAAGAAAAGTAGAAATATAAGGTGAAGGACCAGATGAGAAGGCAAGAAATGTGGAAAATGCATAAATATAGTTGCAAGTATAGAAAACTTCTGGAAGCACCTCATGTTGATCAGGAACAAATGCAGGAATGGTTAAGGAGACGTAAATTCAAACCAAGAGATGAAAGGTTAATATTGGCGGCACAAGATAGTGGGCTATGTACACTGTTTACAAAGTCTATTGAACATGTGTAAGAAACAGACAAATGTAGGTTTTGTAAAACAGAACTGGAAACAGTTGCACACCTCATTGCTGGTTGTAACATATTAATGGCAGAATGACTGTATAAAAAAAGGCATAATAATGTGGCAAGATTGTTGCACTGGGGACTGTACATTATGGTATTGAAGTGGCTGAAAAACACTAGAAACATCAGCCACAAAGCATCATAGAAAATGATGAACCCTACATTACATGGGATCATCCATTACCAACAGTTCAAAAGACAGATGTTAGAAAACTGGCTATATTGGTCCATCAAAAGAAGACAAAAATAGCATTGATCATTGAAAACACCACACACAGTGACTACAATGTCTTGCTTACAGAGACTCAAAGTCATAAAATATCATGATTTTCAGGCAGAAATGAGAGCGCTATGGAAGATACCCAGACAGTTCAATAGTAGTAGGAGCAATGGGTCTTATAAAAAAGAATCTACAATCATATTTAGATATGTTACCAATAGATGTAACTTCATATGAATTGCAGAAGGAGTCATTACTGGGCCCATTGCGGGTGCTGCGAAAAGAATTTCTGGCTGACATCAAAGAATGAAACAATACTGATTTCATGAACTTTAATTGTACTTTGGCTTAGGAATGGGGTCCATTCCTATCATGGTATTAGTAACTCCAAAGGATTTGGAGAAATTAAAAGGGATAGCTCATACTGCATAAAGATCAAATATGATAACAGACTGAAACAAAGGGGAATGTATGTATTAATTTTTATTACACTCAGGAAAATTGTAATATCCCATAATATGCACATAGCATCCAGTAGACTAATAAATATGAATAAGTAAAAAGTGTTGATACAGAAGTGGGAACAGAAAGAGACATGGAGACAGAGAAAACATGTTATATGTGTCTGAGGCATTTTTAACATCATTGGGATTTGTTATTGTTATGCTATCTTTATATGTATAATCAAGTCCTTCCAACAGGGCCCAAGCAGGGGTCAAAAAGTAGAAATATGATTAAAACATAAGCAGAATAAGATATGTAGACAACAGACACAACTAATAGTAATATAAATAAAATATTAAATATGACTTTTACATATTTCAGAATTTGAACCCTTGACACAATGCCAAAAGCATTGTATAGACATGTTAATTATGTCAACATATCACACAGGTCACACCGGATATATTATTTCACAGCCTTAATTTTACTAGTTTGAAGGGACAGACACAAAACAAGGAGGCAACAGAGAATGTAGGCATCAGGTTTCTTTACAGTAATAACAATTTTAACATAACATAAGGTGTGCATAACAGCAGAACCATAACAAATAATCCAGTGCTGATTGCTTCCAAACAATATTTGAAACTGGTACATCCTATGTGGTATACATTCAACTCTTCAGCATGTTCAAGAAAAGATTAGCTTGACTGTCCATAGCTAAGCACAAAGGACACCAGAGTAATGTGGCTGAATGCAAAACCTTAAAAGATTTTGCCAAGAGATGTGTATTTCCATTTCTGCTAAGTTACAGATGCTGCTTGGGGCCAGGCATTGCACAAATGCTGAGGAGACAGACTGATGACACAGAAGGGAAGGGACAGAGAGAGGGGGAGATGAAGGCAAGGAGTAAATAGAGTATGGCTGAAAACAATATGTAGGAAACAACTACTGATGAAATAGTCTGACATGTTTCTGGAACAGAACTCTTGAAACTTTCCAAAACTTACTGTATAGATCTGAGCTTTATCTCAGCATACCACAAAGGAACTCTTACTTCATAGTTTGAATCACACAGTTGAAGTGGCAGTGATAAATGGGGTGAAAAGAGAGAAAGAAGAGAGATTGAGAGTGATGGACAATGAAATAGCAAGGGTTTTGCTTTATGGCATGGTACTCTTAGTTTTTTTCCTCATTATTAATCTGTCATGTTCTGTATGTTTTGTACAACCAAGTGCTTACTATAGGCAGCAAGAAGGAGTGGAGGAGTAGAAACAAGATTAAGACATTTCTGTGTTGAGGATGGAATGTTTTTATGTTTTTTGTAAATGCTTTCTTGCTGCACTGTTCAAATGGTATGGTGATGAAATGATGTAAATGGAGATAAATCTAGATGTTTAGAGTTAAGCATCTGATAGGAATATAAAATTTCATGAAATAATCATTTTCATTCAGTTGTAACAGAACCCATGACACTACACAAAAACAGTCTATAGAGAAGGAAATTATCTCTGCTCACCACACAGAAACTTCAAGTTCATTGCATCCAGCAGCCTAAGAACTGTTAGGGTTTTAAAGTAATGCCTTTGCTCTGTTTTCCTATAGAGCAGTGGATTTAAGCACATTTGCTTGAAGGTAACCACCAGACTAGTGCAGGTGATGGCAAAAACTCACCAGTTTTTGCTATAGGACATGAAATGCGATTCACCGTCACTCGAAATTAGTGTGCAGTGCCAAGCTCCATGCAATTGTTGAGGAGAAAAACTGAAGGCTTTTTGATGGGCCATTTCTGGCCATGTGTGTTGTGCTTGATTCTTTTTGTTGACCAGATTAAATATGTGAAAAAGGGTTTGATAGGACAGTGATTAAAATGGGGGAGTCAAACAGAGGGTAGCACACAAAGGAAAGAATATGGCAATTTGTATGATGGGAGTGGGAGAACACCATAGTTATCCACTCCTTAACAACATAAATATAGAATTGTATGCAAAATTTCATGATTTTGGAAAGTTACTACACCATGGATGGGTGACAACAGAATAATGTTGTACAGCTAAATGGACCAAATCAAGTGTGTGAAGATGACACACAGGCAAAGTGAACTGCTATGGATAGGGTGCACATTTTTCTTTCCTTTCTTTTTTGAGCAAGAGAAATGTTGGATAAGGTGGTTACGAATATGAGGGTCAAGTATTAGGGTCAGTTAGATAGCAGGCACAGATCTACAGCACATACAAGATAGACATGGATAGTGATGGACAGGAAAGGTTGCGGGACACCATGATTGGGGATAGGTAGGGGACCATAGAGACATATTCATGGCCAGCTTAAGAACACTGAGAATCTAGTCCTCACCCTTAGAATTGTCATCACTGTTTTCTGTGTTAGTTGCCTGGATCAATGCCAGATGTGACATCATTTGGGCAATATGACACAGGACTTTTGCAACCCTACTGATTCAGACAACAAGGCCCCTTCTCCATTGCACCCTCCACCAACCCTTTCAGATCCTGATGGGTGTCAAAAGTGACACCTCCACTACTACTGCTCCTGGAAGGTACTGCTGCACCAGCATCCAGGGCAGAGCTGTCTGATGCAGGTGAAGCAGGTAGGGCAGGAGTTAGGGAGACAGAATTGGCAAGTTCTGACCCAAATGTACTGAGTGTCTGTGCTACCTGTGGTGTTGCTGTTACAGCCACCTGTGAAGGTATGGAGTGCAGAACCACAGTGGCCAGTTTAGCACTCTGTGCTGAGGGTCATTTTTTCTGAAAAAATGTACTAAAATTGTAAAGAGAGAGATTTATGAATAATCAAAAAAAGAAACGCGATGGGGAGAGAAGTAGATCAAAAACGTCACATTGCCTTTTTATTTCACTACATAAATCAGCATGAGAAATAAATATGTGCACCTTTGCCACATCCAGATATGATGGCAAGGCATACATGTGTCATAAAATCAATCAAACACAATAGTATATGACAAATAGAATCATATATTTAACTATGGCATATCAGATGTATGTTTTCAATGTTAATAACTCCATTTGGAAATATTGAATTGCTGATGTCATGAAGTATTGCACACAATATCTTATGTAAAAATTCTAACATCTGTTTCTAGGTATTGAACCCACACTCACTTAAGCAGATATATTCATTGCCTAATGCAATAACCATGACCTATTGCAGTAAGCATGGTGGGTTTATATAAAAGTTAAAATACGTGAAAACTTGATGAATAACTGTGATAGGTGGCTAATTAATGCCATATAATACACATGTGATGGGTCAATATACTTACACAACTGATTGAGGGAGCTGCCTTAAATTCATCCTCCCATTGCTTCAGAGGGTCTATATCAGAAGAGCGAAAGTTCACAAGAACGAACGCTCAAACATCGAAAAAGCACAAACATCGAACTTGATATTGTGGGGGGCTGCACCTCCCCACACCCCCCGCTAAATATATATTCCAACTCCAAGGTCGCACTACAGTGAGGAAAGGGAAAATATTCCTATCCTCACTGTACTGCAACCCCAGAAATAGCGTTTTGATGTCCAGCATTTTCGATCGGAAGAGCGTTCGTTCTTGTGAACTTTCGCTCTTTTGATATAGACCCACTTCAGGAAGTCCCTCTTGTGCCTCTTCATGTCACTGTAGTGGTGATGACACTGCTCCCCAGTGTGGGAGATGCCAGGTGTACTGGAGCCAAATTATTCCAAGACTCAGCCTAATACTAAGACATGGTATAATCCCCCTGCAGCAGTCTCCAGATGTAGAGCTTCATGAGAAGTGCAACAAAAATGCTGGGCTCCTCAGCACCTCACTTTTGTGTTCTAAGTAGAATACCATCCCTAACTTCACCAGCCATATCTATAGCAGTCAAGCTAGAAATATGGGTCTGAACTGGTGCTCATTTCAGATATGACATGTAACAACTTTTGCACAAAACACCCAGCCCTACCAACTGCATTTGCAGAACTGAAAACATAGAAATAGTTTGGCAGACACACTGGCAATGATTGCGTCAGAAAGCACAGAAGGTGTGAAATATGGCAGTGAGGTTTGGCCATGTGTGGTGCTCAAACTACTTACACGTGTTCCGATGTTAAACACTGAAATGCTTTAAGGTTTTTGTTATAATCATGGTTAGTTGGAGAAATTGTGGTATGACTTGTGATATATTGGTCAGCTGAGAGTTAAATACTGTTAAGACTGAGTAGCACCACCTGGGAATTGAACCCATGAGAGAAAAAAGATGAAAATGCTAAATTTGGATTACTGGCTGTCAGTGCCACAGGATGACTTATTTTTTAACATGGCAATTAAAGATATACTAATGTAAGAATGAATGGAGATATACTTAACAGATGCCTATATGTCTGTGACTTTATTTAGTCATGGGACAGCATTTCTATATAAATGTAGTATTTGTGTTTGTAAAGATAGTTCTGATGCATGCAGTTGCATAACCTGAGTGATACATCGTGGGTCAGGTTACATACATACATACTTCACAAGACATGCTGTCATAAACGCATACTCATGGTATGTGATAAATCTTAGCAATTATAGCAAAAATACTGCACACATAATACTTATGCATGTGCATTCTAAATTAAATGTCAGCATTGCCATGTTTAAAATAATATGCATGCATTATACTGATCTTCTGCAGCAGGCAGTAATGCTACATTTGTTGCAATAAATATAGATATGATACCCATTTGCATTTATTGTTATATTCCAAATCAAAATTATTTTGTGGCAAATGACATTCTGACCTTCTGTGTAGAATTATCTGTAAACTACATCTGAATCATGTGTGATCCCTGTGTACTGGCCCAGTAATCAAGGAGCCTCAATCTTCATCAGTAGTACCAGTGAGGGGCATCCACATTGATAGGATAACAAGTACAAACATAGTAAAGGACACTTTCCCTTAAGAGCACACAGAGATCACAGTCAGTCTGGGGCTGGTTTATTCCTTTCTCTCCAGATCCCCAATAAGACTCCCCACTGGCACAGCTATAAGGTTCAGATTTCAGCCTAGTGGTCAAGCCAAAACCTCCAGCACCCTCTCTGTTCAACCAGTGCTTCGTGTCCCTCCCCAAGTAGCTGACACACACACACATACACACACACACACACACACACACACACACACACACACACACACACACACACACACACACACACACACACTTTGAGATTTGATTTATATACAAACACACAGACACTCCTGGGGAAGGCTGGCACAGGTTCTCCCGCTATGCCCCCTTTCTGCCCAGACTATAAGGTAGTACCGACTGCCACCAACCACTACTATCAGCTACTATAAAGGCCCTTACCAAAGGATGTCCAATTCAACTCTACAGTATTACTGCTATCCAAATAGTAACTGTGACCAGAATGTTTAAGGCTACTGGAGTAGCTTATACAGTATCACCAAATACATGCAAGTACTCTAGAGCTTCAATTATGTCTACACAAAACAGCTACAGTTGAAAAGTTTAAAAATATTTAATAATAAATAATAAAAACACAAGGCAATACTTATTCCCCCGGATTCATGAAGCTCGGCGCAAGGCCGGAGTAAGGCCTGCGCCGGCCGTGCGGTGTATAAATGGTGTAGTAGCGCCATATGCATATTAATGAAGGTGCGCTGCTACCACATCCATGTGCATAGGACACGTGCGTGAGTGCATGGGGCGTTACTAAGCTACGTCCAGAGGCGTGTCAATGTTGGCTGGCGATGAGCAACCTAAACTGCTGAATATTATAGCCTGCCTGCAATAGTAATTGCACCTATCAGTGTCCGTGGATAATGAAATGTATGCAAAGCATGCAAGACAGTTCCCGGCCACACAAAATGGAGAACCAAACAGAAATGCACGCAACATAATATAAGTTTCCGTCCATGGAACAAATGATATTTAAATTCGTGTGTCCGTAATGTACTGCACTGTCAGAAGTTATACCCAGTGGAAGTGAAGCGCATCATGTCAGCGCACCGCCAATACACACATCTAGCCCCATGGGTATGGTCACCAGCAGTCCCACAGTGGTAGCGATAGTACACAGCAGGGCAGTTGTGGCTATATAACAACCATAAAGAAACCTGACAGTCCAAATTGTATACCAAACACACACAAACATATGTATATTAAAATGTGCTATACACATGAACAGGAACGTAACCGTCACATACACATAGGATGCTATATGCGGAACCGGGATATCCAAAAGTAGAACCCATGCATGCAAATGCAATACGCAACAACCCCAGTATAGCACATAACCCGCACCCATGTCCGAATGTCCACCAAATCCAGCTACCAGCCTTGCGCATCCGTACACCTGCACATAGCGAGTATTCCCCATATGTAGTAGGAAGTATCGTCCTAGGCAGTGTCCGGATTGTAAATATGTATCCTACGATTGTAAACATTCCATCACAGGTACGTAAATCCAAATGCCCGTGCGTTAATGTTATGGCAAAATGTGTGTACATCCCACGTGGGATAAGTAACCTGTTGAAACCTCAGAGTTGTTTACATGCCACGGTGTCCATTACTGTACACATCTGGACAAAACATGTATGTGTAGTCACGGTACTGTTCAGTTTCTACACAGACATGCAATTCATACTACGCAGGATGGAACAGCTGTCCACCATGCAGGTCACCCCACTAGGGTTGCCACCTGTTCAGATGGCCAAGGTGGGACATCCCTTGTAGAAATGTGAGAATTTGCAGGATAAAACATACCCCAGGCCAGTGCAAAGGACAGAATTTCACGTGTATGCCAAGATAAAAGCTTATGCCATAGCATTTGAATAGCTTATGCTATCCCAAATAATAGTTATGTGTACCAGATACAAAATACCTGTATCATGCAACTAGTACAGAAAATAAGAAATATATTATTGTCTTAAAATCACAGGACATTTGCCATGTCTTAGGTGTCATCACAGGACACAACTGTCCAAAGTGGGATCTCCCTCGCAAAGAGGAACAAGTGGTAACCCTACTCCCCACTGAATTATCGACAGTATATATTCAACTCAATCACATACCGACACCACCTCTCAACCTATTACAGCAACAAAACCTGGACAAAGCCTAAAAGGATGGGTGGACAAATAGGGACAGATGTAATTACTGCTCTCACAAGCTTCGAAAGTTCACTGAATAATAGTATGTACATAAGCAGGAAATGTTGTGAAGGATGTGGGGTAGTCCCCAGTATTACAGAGGTCCGTACATATATACTGTAACAAATCGTCACATATGTTGACTGTACTACTGCATACCCGTAGTTAATTCATAGTTACGTCATGTGCAAAATAATAACCCTCGTAAGAATGAATACAGGAAATAGTCAAATGTGAATGGGAACACCACTCACCGTGGATTATGTATCGTAACCACCCCCATCCATATTATGTATTGCCAACATCATAAGCTGCTGACAGGTGCCCAAACACCTGTGTCTGTAAACAGATTAAATGTTTAAAATGGACAATCCATGTCCATGTGCTTTGTCTGACATTTGAACACGGTCAGGGCAGTTCCGTTCACCAGTCGGACAAGCCTAAACCCAGATCACCACATGAACACCCTGACAATTAAAGACCTGTATGTGTCAGGAATATAAGCCTTTGGGTTCTGAATATCCCTGCAGTGATGAAATATGCAGCTTGGGTCCAGAGCAGTAGGGAATAGGGAATGTGTAACATGTAGTACCGCATTTTTCCCAGCAGGAGAATGGATGCCTGTGACGTAAGTGAAGCGGTGAGGCATATGTTAATGTAGCTATGTACTATGGGTATGCATATAAATGAGTCAGAACACCAAACGTATACTGGTTACAGCATCCGGCCAACGTGAATGCAGTCCCGGTTGAACAACGACTACAGCACATATAATGTGAAAGTGTAATGAATGCGTCTGTGCTGTACAGACAGTTAAATATGTAAAGGTGAACGTGTGTTTCGCAAATGTCCATTAACTGGATTACAGATAATTACTGGTACTGTCACAAGTAATAAAGCCCACGTAAGCACAAAGACTTAGTAAACATATGTAACCCACAATAAGGATATGTATGCGCGCCCGCGCGTAACCCACAATAAGGAAATGCAAGTGCGCCTGTGCGTGTGTGATCTGCTCACAGCATAGTAAATGAATGCTGTTTCCCCCACGTTAGTTATACATGGCTCAAACCCGTTAACCTCGTAAAGTATGAAACCGGACGAAGCCATGCAAACTACCGGTACAAATAGGGACACACCCCAGATATGTGCCAGAACAAACATAGAAAGTGGATAGAATAACGGGTGTGTCAGTAGCATGGATTCTCTGAAGGGTATGCAGTCATAACCTGAACTGCTTGCCAGAAATTCCCACCGTAAGTCTCAAATGAAATGCCACTACATTGCCAGATAGACACAGGTTTATGTAAAACACAGCAAAGATGAAGGGGCAAGCAGCTGTACACTCTGCGACAATCTGTATAGTGGAAAGGTATGGTATGGATATAGATATATGTGTATACACATAATCCACAGACGTAAACCAAAGCAAGTTATGAAATAAGGATTGTACATGTATATATGTATGCACAACAGACTTATGTCCCATAGATATGACATATGTACATAAATAGGCGACGTTATATCTAATATGGGTAGACAAACAGACATGCAGGAAAGGTGAATAAACCACAGCATTCAAAAACATTGGCCAGAAAGTGACAGTCCAGCAAGTTCTACACTTTAAACATGCAGATAGGTGTCCATTGCAGGACTCCATAAATTGAAATACGTAGTGTCAACCGACATTGACGCAAAAGAAGTGACTGCAGCAAATACGAAATAGCTGTACATGCAACAGTATCAGGTGCAAGGGTGATGACACATGTGTCGATAGAATGTATGACGTATGAACTGATATCCGGAGAGTGGGGAGTGCATATAAGTGTCTCCACACTTCAGTAATGCACACATTAAACATGTGTAATGGATACTGTAGAGGGTTGTCAGGTATGGGAATCATGGGTATGCAGAAATGGGCCTAGGTGTTGTTTGGCAGGGATTTCGTAGGCCCGCCCTGTGGGAGTGATGTGGGTATAGCACACGCCTATATTTTCAATAATGGGGCAAGCCATCCACTGGATATTACGGAAACCATTTTGGCAATATGTAGGGCCCTATATCAGTGTCATGTAGGCGATTATCATGGATGGACATGCGTACGACCAAGATGGTACCCATAACTGGCAAACTGTCAGAATAACACAGCTGCACTAAGGCATAGTACATGAAATACAAATAGGGACTATATTAGATATACCCCAGACAAAGTCAGAACGTTGTGAGAATACTGGCGTACCCATGAATACAGATGTTATGAGTGTTACCAATCATGTAATGGAAATGTCAATCACTATTATCTACCGCACAGTCCGTAATGCCTTGCCAGCAATTTACCAGAAAGGCACATCACTATGACAAATGTAACAAGGTCAAACGTCAGGGCGTTTATCCATAATGTGTACAGGTTAGGGGTATGAAGGTAACCTGTCCAAAATACATGTACAGAACTAGTGATACTAGGTGGACAGGTGAGAAGAAAGACATCAGGACAAATGAGAAAACATGTACAAGTCACATGCATGTACACCGACAAATGTGAATGACAACGTATGCCCTGTGAATGTCAATGTGGAAGGTTAATAGACACAAACGTAATGTGTCCCTCAGGGTGTCATGCAGTGTCACCGTAACAATGTCCAGTCCCCCAGACACGTACGTGAGCTCTGCCACTGACGGAAAGCGCAAATACCGGCGCACACATATGGTACATGATAGACCAATTAGTGTGGATAAGCAGCTGTTGGTCTGTGTGAGGAATACAACTGTCTGGGTGGGTGTGTCCTGCAATATAAATGTAATGGTATGTGGCCTGTGATGCCGCCATACAGTGTGTGTATTGGTGTCAGAAAGTTGATATATTGTTACAGACACATACTCCGCAACTGTACAGATTTACGATGAATGTGCAGAGTTCTGCCTCATATGTTTGGTGTGTTCCACATAACAGTAACATTCTGGCACTTCCATGATAACTGAAGACATGAAATAATGACAAACATGTGCGTAAGGCAACAAATCCGACAGAAAAGCCATACTAATGCAAAACCTATTATTGTGTCAACTATTTACGTTTGTAAGAGCAACATGTCAATACTGCCCCTATGTGTCCCACTATCAGATAAGGCCTTGTCCAGCAACTTGCTCTAGGAGGTGGAGTGGTATGAACAGAAACAGATACATGTGTGAGGAAACAACAATATCGACTGCAAGATAACGCAGAAGGTATGAAATGCGCTGCAGTAGGACGTGCAGTACTGTCCGCAGGTATGCGCTGACATGTCAGATGACACAGCAGTCCACATGAAGAACCTTTAGGGCTGTCACCTTTACAAATGATGGTACTGGGACATACCCACAGCCATGCACACAGCACAAATAGACATACACACATCAAAACTAGGCCATGATACATGAAGCCACCGTCGTGTACGAGTATAGTGAGAGTACAGCAAGGATAGATGTCTGCCAAGATATACAGCAAACGCCTGTAAGGGCGTGTAACACCGCCCGTAACACGGAAGTTGCATGGACAATGTGGGGAGTTGCAACATACCCCATTGGTATGTGAAAGCTATGCAAATATGCGATACATGAAACAGTCAGCTGTCCATGCAAGAGCAGGGTTATGGGCAGAAAATAGATTATATATATATATATATATATATATATATATATATATATATATATATATAGAGAGAGAGAGAGAGATACAGACATACACACACACACATGTGGCAGGGCTGGTAATCGAACCTACACATGACTACCCTATCACACTACAGCATGACGCATTTACAGAACACGCTACCGAGACTACTAAACACAGCAGACACACAGGCATTCTACTAGGTGCGTGTCAACATCCGCAAAGACAAAGATGGCAGCAGGATACATCTGTGTTGCGAAGCATCTAAAAGCATAACCTGAGTCCCCAGGTGGATGGGAGCATGCACACACACACACACACACACACACACACACACACACACACACACACACACACACACACACACACACACACACACACACACACACACATCTGGCAGGCCTGGGAATCGAACCTACACCTAACTACCCTATCACACTACAGCATGACGCATTTACAGAACGCACTACCGAGACTACTGAACACAGCACTCCCAGAGGCATACTTCTAGGTGGGTGATATCATCCGCAAAGGCAAAGATGCCAATAGGGAATGTATGTGTTGTGAGGCATCTAAAAGCATTACTGTGTCCCCAGGCAGCTGGAAACACACACACACACACACACACACACACACACACACACACACACACACTTGGAAGGGCCGGGAGTTGAATACACACCTACCTACTCTAACACACTACAGCATTACACATTTACAGAACACGCTACCGAGATTACTGAACACAGCACTCTCAGAGGCATACTTCTAGGTGGGTGACATCATCCGCAAAGGCAAAGACGCCGATAGGGAATGTATGTGTTGTGAGGCATCTAAAAGCATTACTGTGTCCCCAGGCAGCTGGAAACACATGCACACACACACACACACACACACACACACACACACACACACACACTTGGAAGGGCCAGGAGTTGAATATACACCTACCTATTCTAACACACTACAGCATTACGCATTTACAGAATGCGCTACTGAGATTACTGAACACAGCACTCTCAGAGGCATACTTCTAGGTGAGTGACATCATCCACAAAGGCAAAGACGCCGATAGGGAATGTTTAGAGAGTGAGCGGTCTGAAAGCATATTACCTTCCCAAGGTAGACGTACACAAACACGCCAGTGCTGTCAACGGGCCAACTAAATATCTACGGAGCACAACAACACTGAATAGATATGGGATGCACCACAGACAGTACACCCTTCGAGAGTGCAACAAGTGTGTTCAATGTAGGCATCCATCGTGACATTGAAATTGGACATCTGGTGCCTGGATGACCACCATGGCTATACAGGATGTCAATGGCCATGCCCACATGCTTAGTATCACATGTCTGTTTGGAATGTACTGTGTGTCCATCTACACAACGGCGTACTGGGCATGCTCACACACTTAGCTGTTGCAAAGGGCCATCTTGCATGCACATGGAGTCTAATCACAGAGGGGCGCAGTGTGGAATGTACTGTGTGTCCATCTACACAACGGCGTACTGGGCATGCTCACACACTTAGCTGTTGCAAAGGGCCATCTTGCATGCACATGGAGTCTAATCAAGGAGGGGCGCAGTGTGGAATGTACTGTGTGTCCATCTACACAACGGCGTACTGGGCATGCTCACACACTAAGCTGTTGCGAAGGGCCATCTTGCATGCACACGGAGTCTAATCACGGAGGGGCGCAGTGTGGAATGTACTGTGTGTCCATCTACACAACGGCGTACTGGGCATTCTCACACACTTAGCAGTTGCAAAGGGCAATCTTGCATGCAGATGGAGTGTACACACAGAAGGGCACAGTAAGGTATAACTGCCCTCACGCACAGGGCGGTCACACATGCAGTGACCTGTACACACACAGCTGCCATCACAGCTGTCACAGGTGCAGGTCACACACGTACACACTGCAGTGTACACTGTAGCTGTCAAGTCATCACCATGTCGTTGGTGCATCACTACACAGCCGTACGGTCCCACAACACCATGTGACACATGACCACTGGGCTGTACAGTGGTGTACACCAGCTGTGCAGAGTACACATGTACCAACAGGGATCCAACAGGTGTTATGCATTGCAATGATACCAGTATACATGAACAGGTCGGCTCAAGACATACCATGGCCCTTACACAGCTGTGACACCTGACTGTTGCTGTACACCAATGAACACATGTCTGGGTACGTCATACATGTGATCGTGTGGATGTGTGCATGGACTGCACACACAACATATACATACATGGCCTTTGATGTACCTCGTGCATAACACTGGCTTAATCAATGCTACACATGCGAATTGAAGGTGGGCCCATGTCTGTTGAATGCTCACACTACAGGGGGTAGCAGTGTTGACCGGGACACATACCCTTGTACTGGTCGCCTGTGACACCCGTGATATCATACCGCAGTCCATGTGTTATATATGTCAACACACATGTCCAACAATAGCAATGCATACAAACATGGCAACAGGAGACACATGTGACATCTGTACTGTGCATGCAGCAAACATGCATGTGCAGTGGTCGATGTCCGTAACATAGTTGCACCTACCTACGACATGCAGACACAATGCAGACCCATCATTGACATCTGTATATGGTGACATACAAACAGCACGTATGGAGGGATGTGTGTACATAACGTGGTGAACCACCTGTCTAGATGTATGTGTGCAGGGGGTGGCTCACAGTTGTGTCACACACCATTCTATCATGCCATGTGCTAACTGTACGCTATGTCGCTGTTACGTGACGGTGCTGACATAATGCATACACAGCGGTCAGGTGTTAACAACTATATGTCATATGGCACCTGTAACACCTACAACCTCCCATGTGTATATAGCAGCACATTTGCCAGATATAGCATTGGTACACATAATGCAATCAATACCGCTGCATGTCCAGCAAACATGTCATCATATGGCTGGTGTATCATTTCCAGCACTGCCATGTGTGTCCAAATGTGTGACCAGGGATGCCACATACCACGGGGAATATGTCCCAGTTACTACACATCCCTGTACACCATTGTAGAGAACTGTACATACGTCACTGTGGGAAGCATGACGTTTGCCGGTGATGTGCATCACACACATCGGCTGTCCGTATATACATGTGTGGTCACCACAGTGTGTGTGTGTCTGTATGTATGTCTGGTGCTTGGTGTGAGTGTGTATGCTAATATACAGTGGGAAATTATCACTGGCCCCACGTGTTGACTAACCCGTAATGGTGATGCATTGCACAACCCTGTTGATGCCATAGGTCCCAGCCATACTGGCTACCTGTGCATGTCCCTTCTCTGTGACACTTCGTGTGGGTGCAAAGTACTGTGAGGGTGATGACCACACAGGCAATGGTCCCCAGCTGCACACTATGGGGTGTGCGTTATAGTGGTGTACACCCCGTGACTGTGGCCATGTTCACGTACTGTTACGGGTCCTACTGCTGCACAGTGTGGCCTCCAGCTACCAAGTGACACCTCACATCATCATTGGCCAGGCTGCTGTGTACAACCCCTGCACCATGTCACCATACCTGTAATGTGTCCTGCTATGTATGTCACATCTCTGTCCAGTGTAGCCTGTGGCACCGACCACATGCGTCAGGTGCGGTATATGTGCGGACATCTGTGTCATGTTTGTGTGTCCAACAGTCAGGATGAGGGTACATGTAGCATGCTGATATTGCCAGACGTGCCTGTGTGTACTCCACAGTTACACGTAGGGGACTGCAAACACTGCTACCTGTAGGCACATGCAAGTACACCATAGGAGGGAACCAGGGTATCACAACCAACATGGTGCTACAGATGTAACCGAGACACATACCGTGAATACATCACAATGCATGCTGCACCTGCACTACATGGTGTGACTGGTGCATGTCAACAGTACACAACCTATGTCACATACACAACTCAGTATTCACACACAACCACTGCAACATACACATCCCTCACTATGCATACACAGGTATTACATACACCTCTCACTATGCTGTTCACCCTGTGCATCAGAATATTTGTGCATAACCCTGCACCGATGGTGTGGATGACAGGGATGTGGCACAGGTTTCATCATATGCACAGGGTGATATGTTTGCCAGGGGCATAGGCTGCACACAACCACTGCAACATACACATCCCTCACTATGCATACACAGGTATTACATACACCTCTCACTATGCTGTTCACCCTGGGCATCAGAATATTTGTGCATAACCCTGCACCGATGGTGTGGATGACAGGGATGCAGCACAGGCTTCATCATATGCACAGGGTGATATGTTTGCCAGGGGCATAGGCTGCACCAATGGATAACATCATGTATGTGTGTAAGGGCCGGTGAGTTGACTGGACATATCTGTGCAGAATGCATGTGGATGTTGTGGAGCCCTACAGTTGTGTTTGCTGTGTGCGTGTATGTGTGTACACAGTTCTGCCATTTGTGATGCCTACACGGGGTATAATTGACAGCCCCAGATTGTACAGTGCAGGTTGTACAGCTCACTGTGTCCGTCCACGGCCACGTGACCTGTGCCTGCCTGGGGTTGCACGGGCACTACCAGGTGGAGGTACAGAGTGGCTACTGTCCGACGACACATGTCCACTGGAAACGTGTCCCCACTGAGACCGTCCAGGGCCACGCCCACATGGCCTGCTGTGTCCTGGTGTTGACAGCGCAGCAGCAGCTGCACTGCTACTGCTACCGGCACTATGGGAGTGGGTATGTGAGGTGGCACAGTCACGTTGACCTACACTAGGTGGTGTTGCTGGCCTACGTCCACGTGGCCTATGCCTCAGTCCTACCAGGTGTTCCAGCACAGACAGCTCCCGCTCGCGGATTGCCATGCCTCAGTCAAGGATACCGACCATTTCACCTAGTCGCCTATCCAGAACATTAGCAATCTGCTGTTGAGCATTTGCCAATGCCTGAATGTTGTCATTTAGGGTATGGATAGCAGCCCTCTGCAGCCTCTGCCCTTCTCTGTTCTGCCATTCAGCACGTGCCTGTGCCGCCATTACAGTCTGCAACATGCGTCTGGTGATACCAGCTGCTGCGCTCTGTCCTGCAGGTGCATGTCTGCCAGAGGTCCTCCTACGAGCAGCACCGGCCACATGCTTGTGTGGCACATCTGCAGTCATTACACTGACACCATGGTGTGTAGACACACCTTCTGTAGCCACCACATGTTCCTGTTCCACACCAACAGACGCTGACTGTCCTTCCTCTATGGCCACCGGTGATGCGGTATGTGTTGGCAGCAGAACTGTGTGCGGGGAAGAGGGGGACATAGCTGGGATGGTAACCACTGGCACAGATTCAGCCCCTGACAACCCAGCCTGTACCTCATGCATATGTTCATCACCGCTAGTATCTGTGGGGACACTAACATCAGATGGACTGCAGGAGGGTAACGCACCTACATCACCTGTGAATGCAAATAAATACTGTAAAGTACAATAGACGCAGACACACACACACACACACAGACACACACACACACAGACATACACAGACACACACAGACACAATCAGACTCACACACACACACACACACACACACACACACACACACACACACACACACACACACACACACACACACACACACACACACACACACACACACACACACACAGACACACACACACACACACACACACACACACACACACACACACACACACACACACACACACACACACACACACACACACACACACACACACAGACACACCATGCATGTGATTTGTCAGATGGCATGCAGCATGCCTGCGATAGAGCAGAGGGCATGCAGCTCAGACATTAATAGTGTTAGTAAGCATACCTCCCTGGGGTGCACACTACAGCAAGCAGGTGTCATATCAGTAGCCATGCAGTTCACACAATCATGGTAGTATGCATGCATCTCCGTGATACACCATGTGGGCCAGAACAGGATAACAGTACACATGTCTGACGTGACCTTGACATGTAATTTGCTGACATGTGCATTAACATGCATACATGTTTGACACAATGGTGTCCTGACACATGTACAGCATCATAATGGGCTTCACATTGCAGTGTTGTGTGTATGCCCTACAGATAGAATGCATGTTTAGCAAATGTGCATGAGCATTACTCATTACAGTGTTCATACTCCATGTAAATGCTGTCTTGCTGTGGGCATGTCTATTTGCCTGCACTTGTGTTCTTACCTATCTGCACATGCCTCGATGTGTCCACAGTACTACTGTTGACCTGGATGCTGTGTATATGTCACATATCAACACTGATACAGCTGGAATGGACTTGAGCAGTGACAATGCACACATACACATGGACACCTGTACATGCATGTGTTTTGCCATATACATCTACACAGCACTGTACAACTGTTCAACATCCTGACACGGATCGCCTGTATTACACATGTGATAGACATGGGACAATGGATAGTCAGACGACATTCGCAGGGATGGTCATCAACCATAGCATGTGCGGGCACGGTTTCCACGCTGTTACAGATGGCCATTGTGCCACCGTAAGCTGCATCAGTGCCACATTACTGATCCAGTCAGTTGATAGTACATCTACCATGCGGCCATCACACCATGTATGACTGGGATGACATCTGCAGCTTTGATGGACAGGGTTGCATGGTATGACGGGAGTATGTCACATATATGGCACAGGGATCTGTTCAGCCTGTGACGATCCTAGTATTAGGACGGTGGCTGTCCATGACATATGTCATATAGATCAGGATATGGACATGTAGCATGTCCATCATCATGGTGTAGCAAATATCTTTCTGCAAGGTAGACAGCATGCTGCATAGTGGAGGTGTGGATTGTGAAGGCTGTTATCGCACATCCATGCATCGCAATTACCCCTTACAGGTGGTATGTGATCCAATATTGGTCACCACAGTGCTGTATATGCCTGTCCAGTGATCTCCGTGCTCATGGATGGCACCCTGACATGACATGGGTACCTCAGATGACTACCTAAGGGGCCTGGAGACGTCACCATGTCGGGGGTGCACTGCACAGCACCATCCCTTACACAGTGTCCATAATGTTGACCACAGCCTAGGTAGCAGTTTATGGGTACAGGGATGTTCACCTAGTGATGACACTGCTGGTATCATCCATCAGACTGTGCACATATGTGACACACCTCACACACACAGCCCATTCTGTATGTTGTTCACAACACTGACACAGCTAAACTGATAGGTCATGGCCATTCACAGCCTTACATACACAGATGCCTAACATTTGTCTGAGTGGTATGGGCTACAATGAGGGTGGGGTACAACGCATTAACCCTGTTCTACTGTATCTGGCACAGATGTGCTGTGCACATGTCACTCTTGCACCTTTTGTAGTTGTGGGTCTGTCAACAGGCCACTGGTGGAACACACCTGTGACATGCAAAGGTATTTGTAATCAAATATCCGTGCTATCTTGTACATCTGTACTGCTAACATCTACAGTGCTAATGGTTCATGGACATGCACACCATACTCAGTAGGGTTATAGTGCGGTGCCACCCTAAATGACTGTCATCACCTCTTGTGGGTTGATATTATCCAACACCCTATCTGTATTGTATGGTCATGCTAGGCACTTGTTCAGAACATGTGAGCATTTCATGAGCTACTGATTACTATAGCGCCCATTCCACACCATTTCCCACAGGTACACTGGCTGTCCTACACTTCCCAGCTTGCTTAAGCTACGACAGCTGTTGTACACACGTAACGCACATATCCTGTGGGACATGGCTGTATATGCAGGCATGTCCAACTGTCACATACCAGTGCTACTGCCTGTCTATATGAGGGATATGTCGTACATGTGGCAATAGAGCAATTGTCTCATGTACACATTCAATGCTCACTTCCCAACATATGGCACTACAGCCTGTGGGGGATGCACGTCTGCAGCCGTGCTGGACCCATAGCTCTCAGGTGTACCTCATTACGGGGAACGTACCTCATTTGGGGTTCTAAAAGGTGCATGTTCCTCAAGGTTCCACATTGGAGGAGTCTGTCACACATTCATTGTTGTACATAGTTTACCTGCTAGCCATGGCTAGATAGATGAGAATCATATTAATTCATTGGAATATCTGTTTTATACGTAAGACCAGCCTATTTTAGCCATCATATGCCCTTCCTAGTTGACGCTGTTAGTAAGCCAGTTGTAAGTGTTCCACGTTTCGCCCATTTGTCACACTGTATGAGGGCTAATGTTCCTCATTTTGGGGACAGGAGGCTGACAGCTATGGCTGGGGGTAATGCTGTCGCCAACCCTGACTGCACTTGACAGTCATTTGGGGATGTGTAACACTCGCAACACACCCCACCCATCACATAGTCTCACATAATCTACACCACTGGCCACACCTACGAGGACAACCTGTGCAGTACGTCTCCATACTCACTGTAGGCACCAGAGGTAGCCCCCATCATGGAAGACAACATCACCAGCTTATAGCCCACAGACTCATGTATGCCCACCACATACAGCCAATAGTGTGTTATAACATTCACAACACACCAGTCATAGCTGACTCTGTAGGGTGTCACACTGCAGTCCCACACAGCAGGCTACACAAGGCGTTAGTCGCTTACATCTTGCTGTCGGGTAACTGCTTCTGCAACATAACCTATGCACCCATGCCACACCTCACCAGGTACGATATGTCTGTCATTTGCCATGTTAGTGTGACTGCCCTGTGATGCCACTTCACAGACTACGTGTGCAGGGACATGCAATAGCTCACCAGTCTTATAGCCCTGAGGGTGTGGGCCTAGCCCTGGGGAGCATTTTGCATTCATCCGGACACGATACCACTGTACAGTGACCGACTGTGTCACTGCAACAGTTGCCTATGCTCCTATTGTCATTCCACAGGCATGTGGTATCTGTCCGCTATGACTGTCCTGGTCAAACACAATGCTGTGGCATAGATGACTTGCACCTGTCGGCCCTGGGAGTACAGCTCACATGCTAGGCTCTTGCTGCTTCTATACTGCCTGTCCTGCACAGTTTCCAATAACTGTCACCGGCAGGGCGGTAACTGGCATGCGCGACATGGGGTCATGTGACACATTGCTTGCATCTTCCCCTGTGATGCATGCAGGCAAGGCACACCTTATAATGCACCACTCCAACATCTCTGCAGTGACTGGGACCTGCCTGTAGGCTCTGCAGAGCACACCTGCAATGACAGGTTATAGACGGACCATACCTTCCAGGCACATACCTGGACCAGCACACCCACAGCTGAGGGGTTCCCATATCCAACTATGTTTTGCACACATCCTGGCAAGTTGCTTAGCACAATGCATCAGAGGTGCTCCACGTGCAACAAACTGTGTCTGGGACTGCTATACACATTGTAACAAGCGACAGAGTCAACATCATACCCCACGGGTAACATACCTTCTATGGTGGTATAGTGGACAGTGGGCCTCAGCTACTACTGATGTGTGACTGACACTACCCCACACTTCACTGGGATAGCCACTCATGTACCGACACATCCATGAGTTATACCCTCCACTCTGCTGGATCAACACATACACACCACCTCCAAGACCTATATTACCCTTGGCATGAACACTACCACCATGTGACTGGTGTTACACACCTGGGATTATCCCCTCATTGGTGGATTCTGAACATATGCTAATCTACTGTGTTAGCCACATCCAGGAAACACACCCATCACAGCATACACAGTACATGTGTACTACTACACCTACTACAGATGTCTGCTGACAGCGGTTGTTAACATCATGACACCCGTGCAGATGGACAATGCACATACAAATGCTGACACATACCCCAGTGCACTTAATTAGCATGTACACAACTGCATGGATCATGCTATTCCATACAGAGCCATGATGGCACACACCAGATAACAGACGCCACTCTGGTGGTCATGTTCCATGGACATATGATGTACAACAACAGGTGTAGGCTGTTGCACAGTGGTGTACATTCACATGTGTGGGGTGACTCACTGATCAGCCATGGTGGGGCCACAGGGTCCCTCATCACATACTCCAAGACTAGCTATGTAAACATGACTGCCA
Organism: Protopterus annectens; assembly: GCF_019279795.1. NCBI lineage: Eukaryota > Metazoa > Chordata > Ceratodontiformes > Protopteridae > Protopterus > Protopterus annectens. The sequence continues at coordinate 1,235,091,219 of NC_056733.1, read as the reverse complement.
CACATTCCGGGGTGTACCACCAGGCATTATGGTGGTATGTCAGTATTCGATGGCAACACCCACATCTGCTGTCACATACAACAGTCACTCAGGAACATTGCAAACCCAGGTATTGTTGGCAACATGCTGGAGGATGGATTCAATGCTGACAATACACATTCTCACTCACTACAGGGCCGCAATCCATACATGAACATTGTGGTGTCCCTGTGGTCACACCTACACAGTACTGACCTACACTCTATGTGTCCTGGGACACTGGCCCCATGTCACCATCCAACGTCCCAGGCTGTGATGTCCACCAACCTCCGAATTACATGTCTCACCACTAGGCCACCATATTCAGTAATAGCCTTGTTTCAGACATTGTAGACCCTGAATGGCACACAGCAGCATTTATCACACTACACACAGGTGGCACCACATTGCACGAGTGGGACTATAGTCCTACACACCTGACTGGACTGTTCTGCGTGGCTATGGGGCACATCATCAAGGACGTCATTCTCAGAGACATTGTTGGTCTCCCGTCCTCTGCTGCCACCTGGGTTGGGCTTGTTAAGGCCAGAGCATGGCCCCTACACATGGTGGACTCCTTTCATACAGTTACCAGGGCAGTTGCTGATGGTACGGGAGTCCACACATCCTACATTGTCCTCTCATTGCCTTTCAGCACCATTCCCCATTCTGTTATTGACAACATACACATCCACCTGCACATCGTACCCTGTGTCTCAGGATGTTATGCTATGTGGCTCATGGACAGGACACACAGTGAGGCCAGCATACCATAGTACCTAGTACATGTCAGGTACTTTGGCATACCACGGTCCTCAGTCATAGGGCCCCTCATGTTAAGTATATGCTTCCCTGCAGAACAGGCTGGCACAGGGGACTTTCCCTGCCTAGCTTTAGAACCCCTACATACCAAGCGTCATGATTGCTCCACCAGCTGATACTGACTCCAACCATACGGATGTCGCTGTGACAGATACATAATATGACTATCATGGCATCAAGCTGCATGACACAAGGTGCATGCACATCACCTTTGCATTACACCATTCACCCACTGACTATCACATGGATGGTGGTCCCCTACATACATATCACATTGTACATGTTTGCAGTACACACATATGTCGCACCCACTCCTGTGGTTACCGTATTGCCACTGTGGCGTGGATATCCTCCTACGTGGCCACACCTATCTGTACTGTGTGTGTAACTGGTACATAGGCACCCATTGTACCTCTGAACTCAAGACATCTACACACATTCAAGGGTACACCACCCCATTTAGGGTGTACCTTACACAACAGCTACAGCTTTACATGTCACAACATTAACACGCCATGACGTTTACTGAGCTCCGACAGTTTCAATATGCGGTTGCACTACGGACACCACATCTGTACACATTTGCATACTACATACTCAGGGGTGACCTCTGCTGATCAGACAGGGCCCATGTCCACAACATTATTGATGGATATACTCCTCATACACAACATAAGCAGAGGCCACTGTGAGCAACATGCTCATGGATATGTGCACACACGCCACAATGAGTGGGATGTGCTTCTGGGATACATTCCCAAACCGGACACTCACCATGCTGTGGAACATAAGTCCTCTGTACATCACGCAGGGACACTCAGTAGCACTGTTCATGTGATACCTCCCTTGGTGGTTGGGAGACACATGTAGGCCTGGGATCACTGCAGTGGCTGTACTGTGCAGTGGTGCAGGTGACACCTGGCTCTTCTCTTCACAGGGCACTACCCTGGAGAGGTGCCACTAGTGAGAACACTGTAGTTGTGCTTACACATGGACTTGACAGACTGCATAGTACCCCACTATGCACCTGTGCAGCTATTACTTGTCCTTTGTGCATGGTTACTTGGTAGCCCTTCCATTTAGATTAGCTATCATGCTATTACTATGTCCCATACCTACAGGCCATATGTATCCTGTTATTGTACATACCAATAGACGATACCTGTGGTATGCATGATATGCCTGTTATGCTGTGTTGAATATCTGTCATATCTACCTATAATTGTTGAAAAACAAAAACAGACAACGCCAACTCCTGTCCCTGGAAAACTAGGCTAAATGTAAGTCCTGCAAGTCTTACAAATTCTTTCTTTAAACGTTTCAAAAATCCAAAAGGGGATGAGTGATAATAACGCTTTTATTAACTCAGTAAAAAGAGCGTTTTCGCCGTGGTCCTACCACAGCTTCTTCAGCAAATTAAAACAACTTTGAAAAACCCGCCAATTCTTTATATATGCTGTGCATGACGTAATGAAAGACATACACACTTTTAAAGGAATATGTTCAAAAACACCATCCTATACACATCGCAATTAATGTTCATGCCTATTATTAAAACACATTCTAAAAAATAATAACTTAAAATACATCAATCTTAATCCTACTTATTACCATTCAAATACACTAACCTTTTATTAATTAATAACTCTAGATTCATAAATCAATACCTCTATGTATGAAATGCAAAATATAAAATACAAAATACAAAATACAAAATACAAAATACAAAATACATGCTACCTTCAGTGGCAACTTTAACTTGTGTATATTTCATGTTGTTAAAAATAATTGATTATAGTTAGTTAGTAAAAAATCAAATAAATGTGTTAAAAATTAAGTAATTTTATTGTTTCATTATTTATGTTTATGTTCTGGTATTTCTTAAAATTATCAAAAATATTTTTATATTAAAATTAATTAAATATAAAAACATTTTATTTCCATTTGTGTCTTAAATAATTTCTCATTTTTAAGACACATGATATATTACAGCTCTCATTTAATCCTGGAAAGCAAAATGAGTTTAAACGTAGCTGCCATTCTAACTCTCGGACCTCTAATTGTATATTAGTTGGTCCTCCCTTCAACGTTTGTTGTACAACTAATATACAATTAGAGGTCCGAGAGTTAGAATGGCAGCTACGTTTAAACTCATTTTGCTTTCCAGGATTAAATGAGAGCTGTAATATATCATGTGTCTTGAAAATGAGAAATTATTTAAGACACAAATGGAAATAAAATGTTTTTATAATTAATTAATTTTAATATAAAAATATTTTTGATAATTTTAAGAAATACCAGAACATAAACATAAATAATGAAACAATAAAATTACTTAATTTTTAACACATTTATTTGATTTTTTACTAACTAACTATAATCAATTATTTTTAACAACATGAAATATACAGTTGCAACTGAAGGTAGCATGTATTTTGTATTTTGTATTTTATATTTTGCATTTCATACATAGAGGTATTGATTTATGAATCTAGAGTTATTAATTAATAAAAGGTTAGTGTATTTGAATGGTAATAAGTAGGATTAAGATTGATGTATTTTAAGTTATTATTTTTTAGAATGTGTTTTAATAATAGGCATGAACATTAATGTATGTGTATAGGATGGTGTTTTTGAACATATTCCTTAAAAGTGTGTATGTCTTTCATTACGTCATGCACAGCATATATAAAGAATTGGCGGGTTTTTCAAAGTTGTTTTAATTGCTGAAGAAGTTGGTAGGACTGGCTAAAACGCTCTTTTACTGAGTTAATAAAAGCGTTACCACTCATTCCTTTTGGATTTTGAAACGTTCAAAGAAAGAATTTGTAAGACTTGCAGGACTTGCATTCAGCCTAGTTTTCCTGGGACAGGAGTTGGCGTTGTCTGTTTTTGTTTTTCAACAGTTGGTCTTTTTTATATCTACCTATAATACTATACATTACACATATTTCACATAGTATCCCATAATGCAAAGCATACTTGCTCAGCGGGACCACCTTACATATGTCATTAACGTTATTTGCCCATACACATGCGTGCTGTGACAGTAGATCAACATATACTATCCCCTGCTATGGCATGTCCTTGTTGGACATACCCTACCACTGATGGCGGGTTGTATGGCATTGTTCTGTTTAATGGCCTCATGTAGCATCCCTTCTGGTGTCTGTGCTATGTACCTTGTGTCCCACTGCTGGACGCACAGATTCTACAAGCGTTAGTATGCTCAGCAAGACATCACTACATAAATACCTTTCCCCACTTTATGCATTGCAGACACATTTAATTAATGCAAACCAGGCTATACATACAGTAAAACTAATTAATACAGATCATGTTATACATAACCTTACATATCGGGCGTTCTACATACCTTGTCATCGTTACGGCGTTTTGTTTCTATCTCTCTCACAGTGTTTCAACTGTTTTTCGGTATGAGCATACGGTTTGAATGTCTGGCAAGTCATCCTTATATACGTCGATACCTGAAACATCTGGATTCTTCCCGCCAATTGGTGTTCCTGAGTGACTAATTACTTGCATATCAACTGTGCAGCTACTCCATTCACCAATTACGCGGCGACAGTGGGGTATAATTGGATTCTCCACTTGGGCGTTGCCTATTTGCCCTACCTTTGGGGAGACGGTCTGTATTGTGTTTTGTTATGAGTAACTGCAACTGCTATGCATGGAGTCAAGTATAGTTTGGAATCATGTCCCCCGTGGATTGTGTGTGACAGGTAGAGTATTTGGTTCAACATGTGGGTGTACCTGTCATCCCGACGTCTGATAACGGAGTATTGCAATCAATACCTGTAACATGGCTGTTTGTTCCATTATACAACGCCTGCAATTTTGCATGTCGCCTTTAATTGTGTCTCTCACACGGTATGTTGAGGGTTCTGCAGATGTAATTGACTGACTGGATGTTTGTGCTGCTATTACAGTTTGTATTGCTTTAGTTTCTAGTGTGGGGGATGTCGGTGGTTGTAAGTAACATATACGGTTTGTGGGCCTTGCATTTCTACATAATCCGTATATATGTGTGTGGGCTCCATCCCTGATTAGAGAGCTAACAGTTAGTAGACTTATGTTACGGGATTGTACGTTGGGACATTGTTAATTGGTTTCTATATCGTCTGCAGGTGAGCTTGCTACTTGTATACCTCCGTAATTGCAGCGATATATCAGGGGATGTGTAGGTGACAGCTATCCCATGTATTTCTGTCCCAGATATTTGCAGTCATTGTGGTTGTGTTGTTAAAAGAGCCTGTTTGCCATGGGTTGCCACCTTATCATATGGTCATTGTTGGACACTTGCGGGACACAAAGCGGTGTTTACAGGCCAACATGTAGCCACAGTCAGTACACAGGTAGCACATACTTTTATCCTCACTACATACCTATTGTTGTGTGACTTTGGATACTTATCATATTGCATGTAACATTTAAGTTTCTTACATTCAGGCATAACTATTAAATACGACTGTTACATTATATATGGGACATATTTATGTCCTACCATCTCGGACATTTGCCCTTTGTACTGTTTTATGTCAGGACACACCTGCCCAGGGTGGGGATGTCCCTCCTACTGTGGTACAGGTAGTAACCGTATGCCTCGCTAGCTATACCCACACCTACCCTACTGGGCTGCCTCTGACTTGGCACCAACATACACATGTTGCGGACACACACACATTACAGTCACACAGAAACGCACACAGCACCCTCGATGCACACTTACACAGACTACGGCACTCAGAGACACAGTTGAACACAGTACCTCGTGGACGCGACACCGTCAGCGGTGACTAACCGTCCCTTCATATCATCATACTATTACTCGCGGATGTACTGTTCCGGTACTGTGTTCTATCGGTCTTTCAGCCTCGTGGTTACGCATGTCGGTATGTTACACATTCCATGGTTGGCGGTATCCTATTTATTTGTACCTCCATGATGTTATGAATGTCGCTGGACTATCTATCATATTTGCAGATATCGCTGAATCCATCTATATCACCATATATCCCTCTATTGCCCTTTCTATCTGTATTATATATATGCATATGTGTACATATATATATATATCTATATATATATATATCTATATATATATCTATATATATATATATATATATATATATATATATATATATATATATATATATATATATATATATATATATATATATATATATATATATATATTTATTTATTTATTTATTTTATTTATTTTATTTATTTTACATTTGTTGACCGGGCTAGTCCAGCTGGATAATTTCCATTTTCAGTGGAGGCCGGGAAAAGCTCCACAGAATTAAAACAAAGGTTATACAAAATTGAAGATTAACTATGAGATCCTTTAACAGATATTAAGTTACCATGGATAGTTATTAGTCTGGATCAAGAAAAAAAATAAAACACATAGAATACTATTTACGTATTGCAAGAGACATTGATTATATCTAGAACTACACTCCATACAAATCATTGCATACATATTAGTGTATATACAATATATAATTTTTTTTTTTTTTTGAGAACAGTAGAAACTGTAGAGTCATTAGGATGTTTGAGAACACAGAGAAGGATTGCAGTTGAGAGGTAAGGAAGAATGATAGTAGAAGGTATTAGGTTTCTCAGTCGGGATTGGTACAAGAGCAGAGCCAGAAGTTTGTAAGATGTGCAAGGAGTTGTTTTTTAAAAAGATCAAAGGAGCCTATTGAGGTAATGTGTGATGGGAGGTTATTCCATATTTTGCCTACTGCGTTGGGAAAAAGGCAGTTACCTGCAGAATTGGTGATTTGAGTTGTTTTGACTTGAAGCTTTTCTGCAGAACGTAGTTGTTTCAGGTTATTATAAGGGCTCAGAAGATTAGTGAGAGCAGGTGTTTTAGATGGTTGATATAATATGTTATGTGTTATTAGGAGTTGTTGATATATAATCTTGTTGGGAAGTTCCAACCAGTGTAATTGTTTTAAGTATAGACAGTGGTGTGTTCTATACTGGGATGCTGTGGCAAAGCGAGCTATATTGTGGTAGGATGTCGTAAGTTACTTTAGGTTACTTTTGAGAGGTTAGTGTAGATAGAGGAGGCATACAATAGGGTCGAGATGAGATGTGTTTGTGCTAAGGTGGTCCGTGCTTCAGGTGTTAGGTAGGGTTTGATTCTGTATAGTGTGCCAATTTTTTTATTGAGTGCTTTTATGGTGTTGTTGATATGGTAATCATAGCTTAGATTATTATCAATAGTAACACCAAATAGTTTGGTTGATAAGTCTGGGGAGATGAGGGAGTTGTCACCTGCAGTAATAGAGAAGTTAAGTTGTGTAGATTTGTGTGTAGGTGAGAAAAGTAGTAGTTTTGTTTTCTTGGAATTGAGGAGAAGACATCTTTTTGAGAACCAGTGTTCGACGATAGAAAAGGTAGCTTGTGTGAGTGAGTGGAGTTCAGATTGAGTGGAAGCTGTGCAAATAATTGTGGAATCATCTGCATATTGTATACATGTAGTGTTTTGGATAGATGCTTGGAGGTCATTAATAAAGATAGAGAATAGGAGGGGGCCTAGTATGGATCCTTGTGGGACTCCTAAAGAGATAGGTAGTAGTGAAGATAGACAATTTTTCCAGAGTACTGCTTGTTGTCTGTTTTCGAGATAAGAAGAGAACCAGGTTAAGGAGGAGGTATCCAAAGCAAGGGATTTTAATATGTGTAGTAGAAGTGAGTGGTTGACCATGTCGAAGGCTTTTGACAGGTCTAGGAAAAGAGAAGAGATTAGTTTGTTGTTGTTACGATTACAGTTGATGGTGTTGGAAAAGGAAAGTAGAGCAGTGGTAGTACTATGTGAAGGTCTAAATCCATGTTGAGTATCTGCAAGTAGATTGTTTTGAAGGAGATGGGTGAGTAGTTGTTTGTGTATGCATTTTTCCACGATTTTAGCTAGTGGAGATAGTAGTGCTATAGGATGAAAGTTTGAAAGGTCTGTGGCTTTGCCTCCTTTGTGTAGGGGTATATATATATATATATATATATATATATATATATATATATATATATAGATAGATATATAGATATATATATAGATATATATATCTATATCTGGCGGGGAACGTGACAGGCACACAGCACCACCATATGCTGTAAGACTCATGTACTGTTCAGGTGTTGGCATTCCGTGTTGCACTGGCTGTTGTGTTTACAATGTTTGAGGGCTGCCTATGTAGGAGTCACACATTGGGCCACCTATACATTACAATTTACAGGTGATCATGTTTGTGTGCCATCCATTTTACTGTGTGTGCAGGTGGAGAGGTGTCAGTCCATAGGGGCCTACACGGTCAGAGTATGTGCTATACGTTCCCTCTTTGCCAAGGCGTAGGCATATTGGGCACGCCTCCATCTGCCTACTGGGGCTGGCACAGTGTGTTCATGGTCTGAATCCCTCTGTGCCTGTACTGGCCTTGGCAATTGTGGTGGGCTATGAGGGCCTTCACCATTTTGTCCCTGCTGCAGCTGCTTCCGCAGGATCATATTATGTAGCATGGCACATACTATGATGATGTGGGCACACGTGCCTGGAGAGTACTGCAAGGCTCCACCAGATGTATCCAAGCACCGGAACCGTGATTTCAGCATCCCGAACACACGCTTTATGATGAGTCTGGTTTGTGCGTGTGCCTCATTATGGCGTTCTTGCATTGGTGTGTGTGCATTTCTGATGGGAGTCATCATCCACGGCTCCAGTGCATAGCCAGCATCCCCCACGAGATGGCCATGTGGGATGTCCCCCCTGACAAATACCTGATACAGCTGTGAGGCATGCCAGATATGAGAGTCATGGTAGCTTCCAGGGCTGCCAGCACACAGCTTCCACACACATGCCCTGCGGTTCTGCTGTGCGTTACTGTGGACATGACATTAAATGTTGTTATTTACGTGTTATGCATCTTTTCTTATGCCATTGGCTGTGTATTTCGCCATTGGCATATGTTCACGTTGTGATACCTGGGTCTGGCCCTCTTCCATAGCTCCGATGTTATGTTTGGGAAAATGTAAACCGTGTTTTTTGGTTTACATTTCCGTGGGCTTACGCTATGCCTGCACCACTTCATAAATCGCTATATGCCCTCATTTGCATGGTGCAACACTGCACATGGGGTGATTTGCATACCTACGCCGGGGGCTGCGCAGATCTGGCATACGCCGGTAGTGCACGTGGAATTGGATCATACCTGAATCGCTCGGTGGCCATATTTGGCATTATAACGCCTACGCTATGCGTGTGCCTGGTGCAAGCTTCATGAATCCCGGGGATTATTTCAACACAATGACATTACAGAGTTCAGAAATCACAGGAAATACTTTAAAATGATAGTGTAGGATAGTCTGACATAAATATAGAAAACAGCTAGACTAATTTGCCTATATTCCAATCTATGTCTAAGAGAAATCACTGTTCTAAATACTACTTACATACAGAGCAAGCAAGTGCTGGTGAGTGGATGTTCTTACTAGATCCAAGACAAGATATAAAATGCTATTCTTTCTTTCTGAGATAGCCCTTAAATTGATAATACCCCTTACTGTGGAGCCATTTCAGATTACATCATTATTGACACTTCTGCTGATGTTTTCCAGGCTCACAGAACTCAAACTTTAACATATCTTTGTAATCTTGCACCTTCCAGAAACCACAGCAATAAAAAACACTTTACATATAAAATCTAGTAATTATCTCTGTCTTAAAACAATAGCAAGAATTTCCTAGCCCAGACATACTGTCTCCGAGCTTGAGATCAATCACAGTTGTAAAAGTCTTTGCTTAACACCTTTCTTCCAGCAGGATGCGTTCTGGTTACATTTATGAAGCTCAGTACAACATAGAGTTTAATCATAACATATAGTTCACTTTTACGTTTATAAAACAAGCCTGTGGATTATATTAATATTTGCAAATGACATAGAATTATTTACAACATTCTATCTAGTTAGGCTGGCAGCCTTTCAGTTTATCATACACCCCCCCCCCCGAGAACCCAAGCTAGTTTTTCAATTGCCCCTTGTGAAATGTTTCTTGAGAGGGTTGAGTGTATCTGGGTTTACCTTACCCCATTCCCTGTCTTGACAGACCATCTGCATTGGCATTGCTAATCCCACTGTGGTGCTACACTGACATATATCTTGCAACCCTAGGTTCCACCTGAGTAACTTGGCATTTTGCTGGCTGGCTCAATAAAACCATGTTAGAGGATTGTGATCTGTAACTACAGTGAATTTCCGTCCATACAGATAAGGCTTTAGTTTTTGCAGTGCCCACACTATGGCTAGACATTCCTTTTCTACAGTTGCATAGCATTCCTCCCTAGGTTGAAGCCTGTGACTGAGATAAACCACTGGGTGCTCTTCTCCCTCTGAAGAAATCTGGCTAAGTACAGCCCTCACTCCATGGTTCAAAGCATCCACCTGCACAACAAATTATTTGCTGTAATCTGGACTGGCTAACACAGGGGGCCCTCCCAAAGCTTCTTTAAGCTCCTGGCATGCCTGCTCACATGCTGTGGTCCACACTATCTTATCTGGCCTGTTTTTCCTTGTCAGGTCTGTGAGGGGAGCAGCTATGGTACTATAACTGGGGACAAACTTTCTGTAGTACCCTGCTGTCCCTAAGAATGCCCTCACCTGCTTTTTGGTAACAGGTGCAAACCATGCCAGAATGGCTTCCATTTTGGCAGATTGTGGCCTGATCTTACCACTGACCACTCTATGTCCCTGACATGCTGAAGGTGCTTTTGCCAGGAAAGGCTGTAGATGGCAATATCATCAAGGTAAGCAAGGGCAAACCCTTCTGCTCCTGCTAGGATATGATCTACCAGGCTCTGGACTGTCGTTAGGGCATTTTACATCCCAAAGGGAATCTTTGTGAACTCATACAAGCCAAACGGAGTCACAAAGGCTGACCTCTCTAGCACTGGGAGTCAAGGGCACCTGCCAGTAACCCTTGGTAAGATCAACTGTGGTAAGATACTTAGCCCCACATAGCTGCTCTAGCTTTTCATCTGTCCTAGACATGGGGTAAGCAACTGAGTCCGTGTGACTATTTAATTTTCTGTAGTCCACACAGAACCTAGTGCTGCTATCCTTCTTTGGCACCAGCACCAGTGGGGAGGCTCAGGGACTGTTGGACTCTTGAATAACCTCTAGTTCCAACATTTCCTGTATCTCCTCCCTCAGAGTCTGTTTGATTGTCTCAGACACCCTATAAGGGGTCTGCCTAATAGGCATTTGGGGTCCTGTATCCACCTGCTGCTGAACCTGGTGGGTTCATCCTAGTATCCCAGTGAACATGTCCCCAAACTCCTGTAACACTGCTCAGATTTCTTGAACCTGGGTAGGAAATAGCTGTTGGGACATTGCTACCCCTTCCACTGAGGTGTCAGTCCGAGCCTCACTGAGGAGATGAGTCACCAGATCTCCCTCAGACTCCTCCTGCAATCCACTGCAAATAGCACAAGGGTCTCCCTATCATGGTAAGGTTTCATCATGTTAACATAGTACAATTTGTGCTTCTGCCTAGCAGTTCCACCATGTAGTTAACATCACTGACCTTCCTAACCACCTTGTAGGGTCCCTCCCAGGCTACTTCCAGCTTGTTGTGTCTGATAGGAATGAGAACCATTACCTGCTGCCCTATAACATACTCTCTAGCTCAAGCATTCCTGTCATACCAGACTATTTTCTGTTGTTGGGGTCCTGCCAGGTTCTCATGGGCCAAGCCCATGAATTCCCTGAGCCTTGTCCTGAGGTTTAGGACATATACCACAACAGACCCCTGGTGAGATTCACACTCACCCTCCCACTCATCTCAAATTTAATCTAGAGGCCCCCCTCACCCTATGCCCATACAACAACTCAAAGGGTGAAAAACCTGTAGATTCTGGGGAACCTCTCTGTAAGCAAACAATAGATGGGGCAAATATTTGTCCCACTCCCTCTTAAACTGGTCTACAAATGCCCATAGCATGGACTTGGGTGTAGAGTTTAACCTCTTAACAAGACCAAGACCATTAGTCTGGGGATGTAGGGAGTGGTCTTTAGGTGCTTCACCCCACAGTACTTCCATAGACAAGTCAGCAGGTCTGACATGAAATTGGCACCTCTGTCAGTCAGTATTTCATTTGGGAAATCTACCCTGCTGAAATCTCTAACAAAGCACTTACCACCTTTTGTGCCTCAATGGAAGACAAAGCCACTGCCTCAGGGTAACTGGTAGCATAATCTACTGCCACTAGAATATACATTTTTCCTGTGGGACTTGGGGTACTCAGAGGCCCCGCAATATCCGTAGCTACCCTCTGAAATGGCTCCTCAATCACAAACAAAGTCATCAAAGGAGCTTTCACCTTGTCTCCTGCCTTGCCTACCTTTTGGCACTGCTCACAGGTCCTGCAGTACCCTGTTACATCTCTGGAAATTCCAGGCCAATAGACATTCTGCATAATACATCTCTTTGTACATTTTATGCCCATATGACCTGCAAAGGGAATATCATGGGCTATGGCTAGAAGTGCCAGATGGTAGGCTTTAGGCACTACCAACTGCCATATCCTTTCATCTTCTAGCCCTCCCTCAGGGTCTTTTGTCCCAGTATACAGATTCCCCCTTCTCCTGATAATCAGGTGCCTCACTAGCTACCTGCCTCAGGTCTTGTAATATAGGGTCTGAGAGCTAAGCCTGTCTCAATTGTCTCTTTGTAACCCTTCCCAGCTCCCCTTCCACAGGAAGTCTGGTATCCTCTGACAGCGGTGCCTCACTGTCAGCCTGGGTACTACTACTCACCTCTGCCCTTGCAGTCACTCTGCCCAAGGGAACATCAGTACACACAAGCAGCTGTGGTTCACATTCAGTCTAACTGCTACAGTGTAGCTTCCTCCCTGAAGTAACCACCTCACCAGTCTTGGCTGCAAGTGTGAGGTCTGTCTGTGTTTCTCCCAGGCTACCAGACCCACATGGTTGTTTCCAAGCCTGACCATGTGTAACTGCATGAGCACATGGTACTGCATTATCAAACTCCTTCTCTATTAGGACAACTGCAAGATGGCAGTTTGGTACCCCTGTTGTCTCAAGACAATCTACTATTGGAATGTTGTCTTTCCCACTTACTGGATCTCTCACCTTTTGTTTCCCACCTTGCCTCCATGAACATATTTATGTTACATGGCCCCATTCATTGCATTTAAAACATTTAACCCTAGGTCTTGGACATGTACCTGGACTAGTGGCTTCCCCTGCTACTGGCAGATTCTGTTGGGGCAGTCTGGGCTGCCCATCATGGGTTCCCTTAGACCTATGAGCAGCACTGGGTGTCCCTTTCCTGTGCAGGGATGCCCTGCTTGCTAGGTATAGGTCTCCCTTCTTCCCCAACTCATGTACAGTAAGGCAGTGTCCATCAGTTAATCAGATCCTCATATCCTCAGGCAAAGTGTTAAGGGCGTGTTCCCACACCAAAAGGTCTGCTAGGCCTTCAAAAGTGGTGATGTGACATCCACTCACCCATCTATGAAAATAATTTCTTAATTCAGCAACATATTCACACACACACACATTCATCTGCCTTGCATCTATGCTCACAAAACGTTTTCCTATAAGTTTCAGGTGTTACCTTAAAAAATTCTAACAGACAGTTCTTTACCACATTATAGTTTAAAAGGTCATGATCAGACAGTTTGGAAAGTACATTTACAGCTTTACCATGGAGTAAGGGGGTCAGAAACTATACCTAGAACCTTTGGTCAACATCATACTGTTTACATACCCTCTCAAACATATGAATGCAACTATCAAAATTATCCACCTCTGTAAACTGTGGAAGAAATTTACTGACCTTTTGTGCTTCTGGGGTCTGGTTACTCCCTTTCCCATTACCTCCATGACTCAGGCAAAGAGTCAGCATCTCCTTTTCATGTTGCCTGTGCCTCTCCTTCTCCACAGCTTCCATTTGCAAATGCCTAGCTTCCACCTCAAGTCTCTTTACCTCCAGATAGATTTTTAGGTCCTCTGTAGAAATGTTGAGCTGTCCATTCTCTGAGTGTCGTACAGCTCCATGGCCAGTCTGATCATCCTCCTGGTTGCTATTCTCTGATGCAGCTGTGACCAAAGCTGCAATCAAGTCTGCCTTAGTCAGGTTGCCATTCACCAGTTCTTTAACCTGGCATATCTCAGCCAACTGGCTCCTTGTCAGCTTGCCATACTCCTCTGCTGACATGCTTGCCTGCTCTCCCTGACTAACTAAGCTAACAAAAGAAATAAAACAATTGTAATCTGAACTCTGAATGTTCACTGTGTGGCTGATTCAGAGCACAAAAACACCTTCAGTGATTACTATACACAAGCTACAGGAATTCACTATCCACACCACTACAAGCCAATTAATATGTGATATGGCTAACTCACCACTATCAAACAATTAATATTTGATGTGGGTATCTCACCACTGCCAAACAATTACTATGTGGTGCGGATATCCCACCACTGCCAACCAATTAATATGTGACACCTATGCACAGGTCCAGTAATCAAGCAGCCTCAGTCTTCTCTACTAGCACCAGTGAGGGACATTCACATTAGGAGGATAACAAGTACACACACAGTAAAGTACACTTTCCCTTAAGAGCACACAGAGATCACAGTCAGTCTGGGGCTGGTTTCTCCCTTTCTCTCCAGATCCCCAATAAGACTCCCCACTGGCACAGCTGTAGGGTTCAGATTTCAGCCTAGTGGTCAAGCCAAAACCTCCAGCACCCTCTTTGTTCAAATAGTGCTTCGTGTCCCTGCCCAAGTAGCTGACACACATGTACTTTTATATTTGATTTACATACAAACACACAGACACTCCTGAGGAAGGCTGGCACATGTTCTCCAGCTATGCCCCCTTTCTGCCCACATTATAAGGTAGTACAGACTGCCACCAACCACTACTATCAGCTACTATAAAGGCCCTTACCAAAGGGTGTCCAATTTGATTCTGCAATATTACTGTTATCCAAATAGTGAGTGTGACCAGAACATTTACGACTATTGGAGTGGCTTATACAGTATCACCAAATACATGCAAGTACTCTAGAGCTTAAATTATCTCTACATAAAACAGCCACAGTTGAAATGTTTAAAATATTTAATAATAAATACTAAAAACAGAAGGCAATGGTTATTACTTCAACACAATGACATTACAGAGTTCAGAAACCACAGTAAATGCTTAAAAACAATATTGTAGTATAGTCTGGCATAAATATAGGAAACAGCTAGACTAATCTGGCTATATTCCTATCTAGCGCTAAGAGAAATCACTGTTCTAAATACTACTTACATACAGAGCAAGCAAGTGGTGGTGAGTGGATGTTCTTACTAGATCCAAGACAAGATACAAAATGCTATTCTTTTTTTCTGAGATAGCCCTTAAACTGATAATATGCCTTACTGCTGAGTAATTTCAGATTACATCATTCTTGACACCTCTGCTAAAGTTGCTCAGGCTCACAGAACTCAAAATTTAACATATCTTTGTAATCTTGCACCTGCCAGGACACCAGAGCAATAATGGACACTTTACATGTACAATCTAGTAATTATCTCTGTCTTAAAACAATAGAAAGAATTTCTTAGCCCAGACATTCTGTCTCCAAGCTTAAGATCAAACCCAGTTGTAAAATTCTTTACTTAACAGTTTTCTTCCAGCAGGGTGCACTGTGGTTACATTGTTGAAGCTCAGTACAACATATAGTTTAATCATAACATATAGTTCTCTTTACATTTGTAAAACAAGCCTGTGGATTATATTAATATTTACAAATGACATAGAATTATTCACAAAATTCTATCTAGATAGGCTGGCAGCCTTTCAGTTTATCACTCCATGTACTACCTGTCATCTTTCCCTAAGCTCACTGCACTTGCAGCTTGTGCTACAGAGAAAGTTATCCAAGGGTGGCATTTTCTTCACTGAGTACTATCCAGAGTGCTAACAGCTGTATACCAGCACCAGGCTTCTTTGCTCTACAGAAAGCATCTGAAATTAAGTTTTTCACTTTTTTCCTTATGAAGAGAACCATTGTTCACTACTAAGGACCACTACCAATCAAGCGTGTGCAATGCAAAAAGGTGCACAAACAATGTAGAGAAAAGAAGGAAGGAAAGAAGAAAACAGAAATGTTTACTTAAATACAGGAAACATTCTGAAAGAAATATTTAAAATGTAAAGTTATGATGTTTTCTCAACTTTGTTGTCTTGCAACATAAACATATGCTCCTTAAACATCATTATGCTCACACAAATTGCACCCTGCATGGATTCAAGCCACAGGAAATCAGGGCATTCATGATATGCACTTGAGATTATTATTATCAACATATGCCACAGACACATGCACATGCTTTTAAGAAAAAAAAATAGGTTACATATACTCAAGATGTGACAACTCGTTATATTCAATCATTTTTATTTGTTTGTCTTTTAGTTTCTTTTATGCCTAAGCATTTGCCAGAAAAACACAAATTATATGAGGAGCAATTCAAAAATATGAAACAAAAATATGGACATTCTTTGAAAATCTGGACAGTTGAGAGGTATACCAAGGATGGCACCTTGGATGGTGTAAGATGATACTGATTATCCAGATTGCATCAATGTTTAGATATCATGCCATCAATAAACAGTTCAGGATAAACTGGTCCTGCTTTTGATTGCTGTAAGCTTTGCAGGAAGAGTCTGACATAATTTGATCAGCTTTGACAGTCCATCAGCCTTCTTGTCTTCAGACTGAAGATTAGATTTACAATTGTTTTTGTAGGTGAAGCAGAATTTATGGAATTTATATTTTCATTGCAGTTGATAGGTCATTTGATGAAAGAGCACTTATCTTCATCCACATCAGATGTGTGAGAGGACCAACAGAACACTGATGTATCTTTCTTTGGTTACATTCCCTTTTCTTTAAAGCTGATACCCTATTAGAAAACTAGTTTTATTTATATTTTGTCTATGTAATGCAAACTTTATTTACCACACCATTTATTTTCTATGAATGGGCATGTATTGATTCCTTAATACATATTAATTGGAGGCTCTTTGCATAACTGCCTATTATAAATGTCTCTGCTGTTTAGAATATTTTCTTCATTTAAAGAAAATTACTTTTAGTTAAGTTGAGTTCAATTTCATATTTCCTGCAAAGTTTAACTTGCCACACAATTTCAACGTTTCTTTTTTATTATGAACAGATATGTTTTGGTTTGTTTGCCATCTATTAATATCATTTAAGTTAGAGAATATATTTAACATTTTGCAGAGGCTAAGCTGTTAGGATGGTGAATGCAACAGAATTAATGCAAAATGGGAACATATTCACACCATTATCGGGAGCTACAAGTAAGGTGCTTCCTGTTTTCCTTTCGGAAATATATGGATTATAATTATAATCCTGTTGGGTGAAATAATGTATTGCTTTTATGTTTCCAGTTCAGTCAATGTTCTTCCTGTTGAGAGGGTTTTCTAATTCTCCCTCTTCTCTTTTTACTCCCATTAAGTGTGATATGCTGAGGTTTTATATTTATATTGAAGAACAGTATGTGAAAATAAAGTAGATTACTGTGTTTAAATGCATGCTAGTTTTAATACCAGACTGTGTACTAATCTTTTTTAGTACTATGGGATCTAATCTGCTTTAACAGGTAGGGGTGACCCGTTTCTAATTTTCTTTTGATTGCTATATCAATGAAAGTTGTGGAACATGGGACAAGACTTTCTCTAAAGTCTTCTGATAGTCAAGACATCAATAAAATACTTTTTGTAATAGATTTAGGATAATGTTGATTAGACGGTGTGTGAAAATGTTTATTCTTAAAATATACATTTTAATCCTTTAGACCATGTTATTCTATGATGAATGTTCACTAGTTTAGTGTTGGTGGGGAGTACAGTACTGCAGGTATGCTCATGGTGAAGTTACTCATATTTATATGGTAGTGATAGGAGAAATGTTTGTCTTGGCGTGGCTATGGGTCTCAGACTCAGAAAACATTATTGCAATTAAAACAGATGGCATTGTACACTGTCAAGATAATTTAAAAAAATTTAATAACAGTGGTTTAGAAATCCACTCTATGCATTTTCTTGTTTTTTAAAAAGGTTTACTGTTGTTCCAACTGTAAGTACTAAATTTTGTGATAACCTTGTTTATCTGAAGTTGTTTACATGGGGGGAGGTGCAATCTGCCTCTGCTCACATTGTTGGTACTGTTAATGACTAAAACATATAGAAAGAGAGAGATGTTCAAGTCCTTGACCTTAAAATGGACATTTGAAAATTATTTGCAAGCTTAGCAACACTTGTAGAAATGTGGCCTTCCTGAACTTGACTATCTTCTGAGGTTGCCATGCTAAATACCTTTCAGAAGTATACAAGGAGACACTCCCATGTAAATAAACCTGACCTCAACATTTATTCACTCAACACTACAGAAATTCAGTTAGTGACCCACACCAAATTGCTAGGAGTAATTATAGATGAAAACCTCAAATTTGATTTACACATTCAAATTAATATATCTATGACCCGCAAGAAGCTAGGATTGCTCTATCGACATAGTAAATTCCTCTCCCTCCCATCCAAACTAACTTTAGCACAAGCATTCCTGTTACCTTCTCTAACTTATGGTGCTCCACAGTTCACCAATCTGCAGTCTTCCCTACAATTAAAATTAGAAACATGCTATAATAAGATCGCTAAATTCACTACAAGCACTCGCCACTCAACTCACTACTGCACTGCCCTAAAAAAGTTACAATGGCCTGAACCTCCCCACTACTTATTATTCCTCCAGCTTACAATTACTCACAAACTTATTTATAAACCGCAACTCTGCCCTGCACTAAACTCACTACTCTCCCTCTACAACCCCTCTAGCCCACTATGATCTGAACAGCAGCTTCTTCAAGTCCTTAAACCTAGATTACCTTCAGGACAGTTATTATACTCTTGGACAATGGCTGTTGTTGTTGTCTTTCGGCTTTTCCCGGTTAGGGGTCGCCACAGTGGAACTCCGGTCTGCTAATGATTGGCAGTAGATTTTCAAGGTGCCAAGTTGCCAGCTCGACGCCCAACCTTCAACGAAGGCACGCCCATTCACTCATGTCTTTCAGAATGCCACTCGACCCACGGGGAGGACATGCAGACTCCACACAGAAGGCACTCCCCGCACACTAGCTGAGAATCGAATGGGAAAACCTCTTGCTGTGAGGCAACAATGCTACCACTGCACCACCGTGGAAGTACTCATGGACAATGGCTAAAAAATGGAATTCCCTGCCCACAGCCATCCGCCTTCAACATAATCCCAACATCTTTAAAACTATATTTCAAAATAACTTCCTCTCTAATTGGATCTGTAACTGCTCTATTTCCTTCTCTGCCATTTCCAAGTGTGTCCACTGAATTTAGTGAGCCCTCCCCTAGTCCCTGCTAATATCTCTTATCTGTTGCACTAATATATCTACCAAATTCCATTTTAAGCCTACCTCTATTCTCAACCCTCCTACCTCTCCTAAACACACTACCTTCTCTTGCCTACTCTCTATAACTTGCATTCTAACTCTACATTTTATTTTAGTAATATAACTCAATACTATCACCCAGCCAGCCTATGCTTTATAGTCCATTTATTCCTTGTATTGTCAAATGGCTATTGATGTTGCTCAAACCAATACTCTATTGTTGTAAATACTGTACCCATACACTTGTACTTATGATCCTTATGCATCTATTTGAATATTCTTTTTGTATAATTTTCAAGCAATTTATTTTATTAAAATCTTGTAAACTGTCCTTAAAGAAATTGATTATGTTTTGCTTATGTACAACTTGGAGCTTTTCTCCCTGGGCCTCCACCAAAAATGGTCTTTTTCTGGCCCAGTGGACTTTCCTGGTAATCAAATTCTAATAAATAAATAAATCTCAAGTTTTCAGGTTATCATAGTCACAGCATCAGTAAGTATATGTCAAATCATTGGAGGTCTGTGTAATATTATACTGAACATGTGAAGTGTAAGAAAATATAGTATGACAATAATGACTTTTGGGGTATTGAAATCATTACCTGCCACTAAAGCAGTAGCTATCAGTATTTACTGCTGAAATATTTAATTGCAGATTGTTTATGATATGTCATTTCAGAACTTAAAGCAGTTATTTATTCATGTCAGAAGCAGTAATACCAATTAACATAAAGAAATACTACTCGGAATTCAGTCATTCCATATGCAATGTTGTTTAATGACACTTTCTGATTTAGTGATGATCTATTATTAAAATAAGCAACTTTTGTCAACACTTATGAGTCAATTTGCTGTCTGAATCTCTCTCTTTTCTTCTCTTTTTGTTTTTCCTCCCTTTTTATGTCATTTTTAATGCAGGTCCAACAGTGACAGATGGGCAGAATAGCTGCAAGCTTCTCAAGTGAAGAAAACATCACTGCTGCCCTCTGCCCAGCTGGGGACATCTTTTTAGGATAAGGAAATTTGCACCACTTCTGTAGACATGTCGATGCAAGGTAGCCTGGTAAGCCAGTATTGTGAGCTGCAGCACCTCATTAAAGCTGCATATAAGAAGACCATGGAGAGACAGTTGAATCCATTTTCATATTTCCTACTGTGCATACATGTCTTGCGGACCCTGTAATCACTGTCCATCAAACCATCAGAGGCCTCAACCCCCACACAACTGTGTACACCTCCCAGTTCCATCATGGAGGGGAATAATTGAGGTTTTCTGGACCAGGATGCCTCACAAAATTCCTTAATCTCATTTGTGTCTGTCTGCCAACTGTAAGTCTTGTTTCTACTCCCAGTGTCAGCCCACCATAGTTTTTCTGTCTGTCTTGTGTTTGTTCTGTGTTTTGTCTTAAAAACATCCTTAATGCTCCTCTAATCCTCTCTACTGTACTGTCTTCCATTATTCCTGTCTCAGCTTACTTTGTTAAAAAAAAATTGGAAAACATGGTGACCCTCTTCTCCTGCCTTCTCCAGCACGATTCTCTTAATGTTTTTCTTTTATATTTCCCTTGGATTCTCTCTCCCCTATTTCTAGCTGCCCTATCTTCTTCCTTTCCAACCATACAAAACAGGGTCCATATTTGACACCTTTTGCAGGTAATACAAAGAAACCTTAAAACAGTTTCAGTAAGCCTCAGGTCTGTGGTGGTCAATGCTCAGAGAATACTCTTGTGGAAATTCTCTCACCTACAACCTCCTACTGAAAATTAGTAATGCCATTCATGACTTTACGTCCATGCAAATTATTCCACACATAACAGCACTGTTTCTTTTTCTGAATGTACACTGCTTCAGATGTGCAAAGCTGTTGTGGAAATTTCATCACAGGGCTGATGAGCTGTAAAACCATCACCATTCCTTCATGCATTGTTCTTTTACACATGCGCGCAGTCATATTATCTGCAGATTACTGTTACGCATCCATGGTTGTTCATTTACATGTGAGCATAGTCATGGAATCTGCAGATTACTGTTACACATCAATGAAACATGGCACTTTGAATACCCCTCTTGGTGTTTCTTAGGTAACTATGGCTGATGAAAATATTTACACCTAAAATATAGGATATAGAGCAACTGAACAGATCGCTTACTTACTGCATGCTTACACACATATACACACAGATTGTATTATTTTAGAAGCCCATTTTCTAATAATCCATTAAATGAGTCTTGTAAAAGCTCCAACACTATCCAGACACATAACATTAAAAATAAATAGCACTTCATAAATACTGATGGACATCCAGGCAGAACTTGCATAAAACTTTGAACTCTTCTAATTTCCCAGATATTTTGATAACACTGAAGCAAACTAATATTATGTATAGGGGTAATTAGTTACCAAAATGCATTCCCACATGATAGCTAACTTATCAGTTAGAATTCTCACTCAACCACATTTTGCATGTTTTAGACCTCTGATCTGCACCTCTAGTCTCATACCAGCTATGTGAACAAATTACTTTAACATCTAGCAATATACCTTCAGGCCATACCACTACCAAGTTTAAAGACAAAATGGGTTTCCTGAGAATTCAGGGGAAAAACACTTCTGACAATAAGAGCTGCAGCCAAAGGAACTGTTTCCATGATTTGAGATACTGCAATTCAGTGGCACATGACCCACAATGAGATTAGACCTCATTACTGTCTAATCTACATGTCACTGAATTGCCCTTAACGACTGATGTGCAAATCAACATTTTCCTGTGGTAGCCAATACTGGCAAACCAATGCATTACATGAACACAGGCACCCCACTTCATTCATTTTCCTACACACACACACACACACACACACACACACACGCACACACACACACACACACACACACACACACACACACACACACACACACACACACACACACACACACACACACACACACGCACACAGGCACACACGCACACACGCACCCACACACACACACATGTACACATGCACACAGGCACACACACACACAAGCACACAGGCACACACACACACACACACACACACACACACACACACACACACACACACACACACACACACACACACACACACACACACACACACACACACACACACACACACACACACACACACACACAGACACACACACACACACACAGAGTCAGGTACACATATTCATTAACCATAAACTAGCCATTTCTAGACTAATGAGATAAGAAACATTGCAGTATACAAGAACAATGAAAAGGAATACTTTTCTTAAAACAAATAGCTTGGGCACTGGTGGAGCTAGGAAGGGAAGGTGAGAATGAGCACTTGATGACAGTTTATCCATTCTCACTGGAGAGAAGAGGTCAAGCTTTAAGTAACATCATGCATATGTTGGACTCTAAGGTGCATGGTATTCCATAGTTGGATGACATATGTGTCTGGCACTATCCAGCCACTTTCGCATGTTATCATTTATAGGGCAAGCAGTGAAAGGATCTGCAGGCCCTAGTGTCTGAGAGAATTCACTAAACCAACAGGGTGAGTGTTAGAAAATAAGAAAAAAAATATATGCCTACTTGGATGATAACCACTTATGGTTATGCAATTAATTGCAGAAGTGTTGATATTAAGGAGGTGGGGGGGTTAAAAACACAGATGCTGTTTGTTCTCCAGGGAGTATATTACAGAGCATAGGAGGCCCTTTGCATATGTTGTTAGATCTAAAAATAGCCCTGGATAGTCCATTATTTCCTACTTTGCCCAGTTCATCAAATATTATTACTTATATATACTATGCAAGAAATGAAACCCTTCTGGTGATATTTTAACATTTCTCAGAATATACGTTTGGTCAGTACTCTAAGACACATGAGGCCATTTGTTCTTTAAGCAAAATAAAAATCAGAGAAACATTTTCATTCTGGGCTAAAGTAGCTGATTGCTGTGGGAATTATAAAACAATTTCAACAGCTAAATATGTTGTTTACCCATATGTAAATTCAGAGGGAAAATTCAATGAGAGTGGAATGGAGTATGAATGTTGTACTAAGTAGAAGCTGAAGATCAGAGATTTAGAGGTAGAAGAAGGTACAAGGTAAACTGCCAGGCTGAAGCTGATTAACTAGATCACTAGAAATTTGTAGAAAATGTTAATGAAAATGTGGAAATGCTTTGCAAAACTGTGGGGAAATTGCTGTCTTCATTTCCCAACTCATCCACCCTCTAATAGTTTAATATGCTACAGCTTGAAATACTCACATAAGTTACTAGACAATGTGCTGCCATGTGTATATAATTTCCCTCTAAGTGTTCCTTCATTGCAGTGCAGACAAACATTGCATGGCACATCTGTAAGACCACTAAATATCACATGCAGTTCAACAGATAGTTGTTCACCATCTTGAGCAGGTTATACAAGAAACCTAATTGGTCATGCCTGTTTTACTGAAAAATGAATGTATAAATCAGCTAATGAAATGCTGCCCCATCCCCATAGTAAATTTACCTGTACAATTTAATTGCAAACTTGCTAAATTACCATAAACTAGTATAAATGTGCATCCTTCAAGAACACGGTCACTAATAATGTAATTACTATTTATTTCATCGTATTTAATAAACAATCACTTAGGCCAAATGAACGTGCATCAAATCACTGAATTCAAGGTGCTTAAACATATTCAGCATATTAAAAAGCCAAAATATCTTAAATTTCTCATAGATTTAAAAAATGTTCAGGAGGCACCATTAATCACAGGGAAAGTTAGATCTATTACAAGCACCTGAATCCCAGGTAGTAAAAGAACATGGTCTTGAAGCCAGGGACTCAAGCAACTTGTAGCTTGTAAGTGCTACCAGTCATATTCAAACTCAAGTACATGTTCAGGTGACCTGTGGTAGCTTTGCAGGAAGAATGGAAATGCCACACAACACCTGAACACAGTAGCCAAGTTCAAGCAAGCTAAGTGTGGCAGCAATAGTGCAGATTAGGGTTTCAAGCAGCGACTGAAAAAGGGATTTGGGTATAGAAAGCAGGAGGGGAGTTTTAGGCTTAGTGAGCAGAAGAAGAACTTTAGATTTATGGAATGATTGGGAACTTTATGTTTCAGGAGTGGGGAGCAGAGTTTTAGGTTTATGGAGTGATCTGGGATTTTAGGGTTAGGAGTGCAGTTTTAGGTGTATTGAATGATCTGGGACCTTAGAGATAGGCAGTGAGTGAGAACTAATATATTTAGGGTTAAGGCTTGGTCTTTAGGGTTAGGCAGTAGCAAGTGGAGTTTTAGGTTTATGGGGTGATCTAGGAGTGAGTGAGAATTGATATGGTTAGTGTTAGGGCATGGGTGGGAGCTGTACTAGAAAAGCTTTGCAGTTCATTTGGGTTAGCAGATAGAAATGCAAGATAATTGATTAGAATCAGGGTAGTAGAGTTACTTGCTATTTAAAGCAAATTGCAGTTAGCAAGTATGTCACAAGCCAAGTGGCAGGTAACAAGTATGTCACAAGCGTCTGTATAGACCTGGGAAACAGCTGTACAATATAAAGCTTTGCGGTGACTGCCTCGTCCATGTGAATGGGACATTATCACCTCTTCTTACATGCATTGTTTAATTTTCTTTGTAACTGAAAAGTTCTCCTGTTGCCTGTGGTAAGTCAGATTTCAAGTGATCCATCTCTGGCATATAACATATAGAATAAATCACATGAATAGTGACTTATTCTGGTGTTCATATTAAAAACGGCAACATTTTTTTAAAATGTTATTATTTTTTTTTTTTGATTTACTTGAATATGTAAATAGTTTCAGCATTTCAGCCAACAATGTGTTATACAATATAAAACATATAAAACAAATGTAGGTGAAAAGGTATAAAAGAAACATATGTGAAATTTGCAGACATTTTGAGAAAAATGTGGGCACAATTTTCCAGCAGCCCTGTTGTAGAGGTAGCTGTTAAGAAGATTTTAAAATTATGATACATTTCAAACATGCCTAGAGAAAACATTTTCATTGCAGTTTAATATCCTTCACTGTATACTAAACTGAGGTTAACAGTTTAACAAAACAGTCAGAGGTCCTTTATATTACTGAGTATGATGAGCCACCAGTCTTTTCATAGCACTGTTATAGTGTGCGAGCCATTATTAAATATTATTTTACTAGCGGTGTCCCTGCAGGAAATGAAATAGAAAAAGAAAGCTTTAGTCTGCATTTTGTGTCCAACATAAATTGCATTTCATGGTTGAATAGTAAAGTGAAGGAGACGATTAAATGCAGCATTTGATTATGAAAGACAGTGGCCGTTAATAAGTCACTGTGGTTTATGCAAATACACTTTACTCCCTGTCATGCCAGCTGATTAACTTCATATAATCACTTGATAAGTGAAGAACCTGTTGTGCTGGTAATCATACCAGAATATCTGTCCCAATGCACCCTCCATCCAAAACGTGTGCAATAACTGAACCTGCTAATCCGGTTGTGTATTAAAGCAGATAGATATGCTAATTTCTGCCAAAAACATTATACTGCAAAGTGTGTTGATAAAAGGGAAAACATTAGAAAAATATTCCTGAGGAAAATTACAAAAACTAAAGAACTGTTTTTTTTCTTGCAAATGAAATCACATATTCAGTTTCATGCCATAATTTCAGCTTGTTAAATAACATATTTCACGTTGTTTTCTAGAATACCAGGCTGTAAAATAAGGTAAGAGAAAAATGAAGTATCAGAGACTTTTTTATTACCTGAGCATTAAGACTGCATATATACTGAAGTTGAGTTATGGGTACATACTTAATAGTGTCATTCTACAGATGAAAAGACTTATTTTAAAGCACATAGATTTTTTTTCACAAACACTGAGTAGCATTCAAGGTAAAATTGCACCAGAGAAAAGGATCAGACTAGTGATATTCTTTAACAAAAATACATTTTCATGTATGCATGTTATAGCAAAGCTTTTTAAGCAATGAACAGAAACCTCTGAATAGATAAATGTTGATGTAATACACCTGACTGATTAGAAATCATGCCAACAAGATTAGCAAAGTGAGTGAATTTTTTAGCAAAGTGGTAGAGTTCTGGTTATTTATCCATTTAAGCCCTGTAGGCATTGAACACATACAGAAATGGCAGCCTTTCTCATTTGAAATGTATTTCATGCATAATTCATTGGCTGCCCAACCAGTTGTTGTGATGAGCAGTGGCTTATTTGGCCTTGATATGCAATGTGCATTGCACCTTGACTATACTAAGGTGGCAAAATCAGATAATCTAAAGTTCTGTTTGCATAAAGACTGCAGTGCATTTCTTCACATTTCAATTTGTTTGCAGGTTGTCTCTGCAACAGAAGTGTTTATCTTTGCTGGTTTTGCAAGAGTAGCAAATTACAGGCATTAACAAAAATCTAATAATAAAAGCTGAACTATATTATCTTGAAATTAAAATAACTTTGGAATTTTCTTGCAAAAAGATGTGTGTTTAGTTAAAGTGAAATCTTTGAATGATAAGTTGAAGAGACTAAAAGAAAATTTTAATATATTGCAATTTTTAAATACAGAAGAAGCTTGAATGTCTGGATTTAGCATATTTCTCTAAGTGATGGATTCATTGTAACAATCATATAATTCTTAGTTTTCAATGTAGACAACAGACAGTTGTTAACATAATTTACAAAAGTGGATGGAAAAAACGTTTTCATAGATATTCACTGATCTTATAAAAGTGGTAAATATGTTAATCATTTAAAATGTTGGGATCTGCAGTTATCCCACTCCACAAGGGGGGATCCATCTTGGATCCCGGGAACTATCGCCCCATCAGTCTGACAAGCCTGATCTGCATGTCCATGGAATGTATTGTCATGAAACTTATAAACAAAGACATTGGCAACCTGCAAACACTGGACCCCACACAGTTTGGGTTCGTGAAGGGCCGATCTTGTCTCCTGAACCTGATTGACTTCTTTGAATCCGTCTCCAGAGCCATGGACAAGGGTAAGGTGGTCCACACAGCCTATCTGGACCTCGCCAAGGCCTTCAACACCATCCCCCACTCTGGAATCATCAATAAACTTACTAAGCTGGGCATTAATCCCTATGTCACTCGATGGGTTGCCAACTGGCGTACTGACAGAACCCACACTGTAAAAGTAGCCACCTCCAAATCCAGCTCCAGACAAGTGACAAGTGGAGTACCTCAGGGTTCAATCCTGGGACCGCTCTTGTTTGGCATCTACTTCGCTGAAATACAGGCCAACACTAAGGGACTCTGGCTAACAAAGTTCACAGATGACTGCAAATTGGGAGCCATTATTGAATCCCCAAATTATGTGGATATTCTACAAAAGGGCCTTACAGAAACAGATGCTTGGTTCCAGAGCCATGGGCTTAAGCTTAATGGCAAGAAATGTATAGTTATCCCCTTTGGAAAAAACATGTACCCATGAATTACCACATAGGTGGCAGTACACTAAACACCAAAAGTGTGATTACGGACACAGGTGGACAGTGGTCTCACTTTCGATAACCACATTGCCACAACAGTCAGGAGATCCTTTTATGTGGCACACCTCATCACTAAGGGCTTTTCATCCAGAAAAAAAGGAGGTCATTGTCCCACTGTACTCATCACTCATTAGACCCATTATAGAATACAATACCCCGTTTGGTATGTACCTCTCAAGACATCTGCAGCAACTGGAAAGGCTGCATAAATACCTCACTAAAAGAATCACAGGCCTAAAGCAGATGCCCTATGCTAACCATCTAAAAAAACTCCACCTATACTCTATCGCATATCGTCTACTCAGAGGCGATCTCTGCTTAACATACAAGGCTATGTCAAATCCAGAGCTGTTGGACATGCTACACTTAAAGAAATCCCAATCCCACAGAGAGACATGCTCCAGGGATCTAAACCTTGATATCTCAATGAACAAAACATGCTGGAGGGATCAGTTCCTGACCCAGAGACTCCCCATACTCTGGAATAGACTGCCTGTACATGTCAAGTAGAGCACCTCCTTGGCCCTCTTCAAAAGAAACCTTGATGATTGGATGGGAGATAGGAAATTCACCCTGGGGTCACACAGGGGTCCAGGGAAGTAAATACTGTGGGAGGAAATAGCCAGGTAATTGTTATGGATAGGCTTGTATAGGCCCTAGGGCCAATAGCCTAGTACCAACCTATGAATCTATGAACCTTGGACACCTGGGTCCAAGAAACAAGAACTGGAAATGCCCCAGAAATACGTAAGCATGTTTTCCACTGTTTTACCAAAATGCAAGCTGAATTTCTGCAAAACTGGTATGTATAATGGTGTGCTTCTCTCCCAACTGCTGTTGCAGAGAGGACTTTCAAGGTTGAGTCCCATGCGGGCGCCTGGCCAGGCTGTGCCGTCAGTGTGGTAAGTACAGATTTATTATGCTAACTGTAGTGCAATAAGCAAGAAAGAGTTAAGTTTTTATTGCAATAAAGTATATACAATAAAAACTGTAGTGCAATAAATGGATAAGTAGAACTGTAATGCAATAAATGGGCAATTAGAGCTGTAGTGCAATAAATGATCAATAACAACTATATTGCAATAAACAATAAACAATACCAATAACCATAAGTAAAATGGTGTACAGCAGGTTTGTGTTGTCATAACCATTGCAGTAGAGCCGCGTGCATTGCTTGTCTATGGTAAGGTTACTGCAGTCAGGTGTAACGCGGTAATAGCTGTAGAATGCAAAACTAATGGCCTGCAAACTGTGTTACTGAACTTATAGCATGGTCCAAGGATGTATCCAGGCCAATATCAGTCACATAATGTTCTCTTTTCCTCTTACTCCAGGTAATAAAGATATATGAGTGAGGTAGCCCACTCTATGGGCAGACATTGTGTGTGTACTTCACAGAAATTTATCATCAATACCAATAAAATGCTAAGCAGCATTGCTGATTCCTAAATAAATCTGTCTTAATAAATGCAGTACAGCTGTATTTTTTGCATGTGTGTTCTACTGTCACTGCAGTCAAGTATAACAATGTAATAGTTCTAGAATGCAAAATAAATGCCCTTACATGTATTGCTCAACTCATTGTATTATTCAAGGTTGTCTCTGGGTCAATATCAGTCACATAATGCTCTCATTTTCTCCCACTCCAGGAACAAAAGGTATATGGTTGTGGTAGCCCATGTTATGAGCAGATATTGTGTTTAGATTTCACAGACACTTATTAGCAATACCAATAAAGTGTTAAGAAGCATTGTTGATTCCTAAATAAATCTGTCCAAATATTTCCAGAACAGCTGTATTCCTTGCATATCTGTACTACGTTGCTGCAGTCAATTGTTACATTATTTGCAGATGTCTCCTGCAGTCACAGCTTTTGGGTACTATTCCCATGCCTGACAACTAAGGCATGACGGCTGTTTAGCTTATGTACTGTACAAGAACATGCCTCTCAACTTCACGATTTCTCATAATGTAATTAAAACTGCCTAATCCGTCTGTCACAGGAGTACCAAAAAAAAGATTACCTGGAATGCAATGTATTATCAAATCCGCGTACAGAACACCTTGGTAGTTATATAAGTCCACATTATGTGAAACTGTTCTGTGTAGTTGTGAACCTGCATTTGTTATTGCTTGGACCATACTGACCCATGCTAACAGCCTGAGACATATGTATGTGCTTCATCAGCTATAGGAGAATTGTAGTCACTGAATAATAAATCACATTTTACCAAAAATCATAATAAATACCAATAATAAAAGAATCCCAGGCCTAAAGCAGATGACCTATGCTGGCCATCTAAAAAAACTCCAGCTATACTATGTGGCATATCGTCTACTCAGAGGCGATCTCTACTTAACATACAAGGCCATGTCAAACCCTGAGCTGTTGGACATGCTCCACATAAAGAAATCCCAATCCCTCAGAGCCACATGCTCCAGGGATCTAAACCTTGTCATCACAATGAACAAAACATGCTGGAGGGATAGGATTCTGACCCAGAGACTCCTCTTACTCTGGAACAGACTGCCCATACATGTCAAGCAGAGCGCCTCCTTGGCCCTCTTCAAAAGGAACCTTGACAATTGGATGGGAGATAGGAAATTCATCCCAGGGATCACGTCAGTCACCCTGCTAGACAGGGGTCCAGGGAAGTAAATATTATGGGAAGAAATATCAGGGGAATTGTTTGGCTAGGTTTGTATAGGCCCTAGGGCTGATAGCCTAGTACCAACCTATGAACCTATGAACTGACACTACACACCTGTAGAGTATTTATTATCAGTGTTTTCAGGGATATAATCTGCATTGTCAGTAAAGAAATGTTTTTCTCTCTCTCTCCATCCCTTATCTTCATTTGTTTATTATTGGTATTTATTCTTATGATTTAATGTATGGGTTTGTATAGGCCCTAGGGCCAATAGCCTAGTACCAACCTATAAACCTATGAACCTATTAATATTCACATATTTTGTTAAACTGACTATATTTTGGTAAAAATCTGATTTATTATTGTTATGTTTTATTATGATTCAATATTAACATATTTTGTTAGGCTAACTGTTTTGTTGGCCTTATGGTTTACTTCTTATTGCCATGCTGTTACCATACTGACTGTTATGTTACTTAATGTTGTGTTACACATAATATACATTAATATGTATTTGGATTAATAAATATGATGTTTGATTCTATTAATACTAGCAATAGTTTGGTTATTACTAACCTTAACTTATTGCTATACCTGATTTACCACAGCAGGTCAAGGTAGGCTGGTTACAGCTGATCAACCTACCTTTCCTTCTCTGGCTGTGGTATCAGGTCCCAGCACATCTGTGACCCAGACCAGTGGTGCCAGATTCACTATGTAATCCCAAAATATTAAAATCCCGAATTTCAGTATTTCGAAATTACATAGCCGAAACATGAAAATCCCAAACACCACCCAACTGCGAAGTTCAAAATCCCAAAAATACACTACACACACAACACACACAAACACATACACACAACTCACCCCCAACTCAAATATAAACTCTTACACTACAGATGCATCCCCCACACCCCCCTACTTATATATACTAACTCCGAGATCGGACATTCACACACACAAAGGTAACTCATACCCACATATTTTACACTCCCTCACACACACATCACAGTCACAACACACACTGACATACACTAAAGCCCCTAACCAACACACATACACATACATACATACCCAAACTAACACCTTACCACTCACACACCAAAACACCAGAAGCGCTAATTCAAAATCTCCGTTCTTCGGGATTTTGAATTTCATTCTTCTAGTGTTTCGAAATTTACAGGCTTCGCTATTATAATTTTGAAATACTGACATTCGAGATATCAGTATTTCAAAATTATATAGGGAACCTATGGTGCCCCCTCTGCTGCCCCTGCACTACCTATGGTGTTGGGTAGTACAGCCCCACAGAATGGGGACAGGCTCTCTTCTAGGAGCAGTGGTGGAGGTGAAGTTGTTACCCAGCCTGAACTGCCAGTTTTGGCACACAGGATAGTCTACTGGGGTTTTGACCACAACCTGCACTGGAACAAGGACATGCTAGCCAACCATGTGGGACAGCCTTGCCCCAGTGTCCAGCCTCCACCACTGCCACCCCCAGGGCAGTGATAGAGTAGTGCTGACAGTCCCATGGGTGGGGATGTGATTCATGCTGCTGCCTTTTGAGGCACATGGGACTTAGATTCCACAACACCCACCCTATCCAAGGTGTTCAATCCTCCTCATATGTCACACACTGCTTCTGTCTGCTGTCTTATCTGTTGTTTCTGTTTGCAAATGCATCCTCGCCTAACCAACTTACTTCCCCCATATGTACCTATGTCCCTTCCCCAAATTTCCACTCTCACCTTAAAAAAAAAAAAAATGAGCACCTGTCCCCCAAAAAATATTGCCCTATAGATAGCTCTCTATTTCACACGTGTTCACTAGACACACTTAATTTGGTCCAAATGGCTTGACAGCACAGTTATGTTGTCCTCAGCCCTCTCTTTTGGGGTAAGAGTACAAAGTCATGTACAAATTCTGTCAAAGTGCACAGTTGTTGCTGCACAAGAAATGGATAGCTATGGTACTTTCCTGCACCCTTCCTGCACATCCCTACCTGTCTTTCACCATGTTTTCCCCCTGCTTGCACCCCATTTCACCATTTTCCTATCTCCCCATTTTTCTTTTCTTTATATATATTCTTTAGTGTGATGCTGCACAATCCTTCGCTCAGCTGAGCTAAATGGAGCTATATTGACTATATGTATTTTTAAAATTGTAATACACACAAAATAAACACCCGTCCCATATTTTTAACCAAAGACCATCAAACCTGCAGACCACTGCATTAACCTGCTACACCACACAACTTTTAATTAAGACAGCTGGTTTAAACATAACATAGTAATTGCAAGTTACAGTCATTAAGCATGTTTTAGCGGAACTGTGCATCGCACAGCACTGGTCAAGCCTGATTAAAAAGTAATGGAAAAAATGGGAGTGTACCTTGGACTCTGTGTAATAGTACACCACTAGACAGTGAAAGACATGATAATGGATGTAAGTGAGGCCTGTGATAGCAGGTAAATGTGCCCTTTTATCAGCAACAGGTAGAAAGACACCTGCTAAGGCATTAATGGAAAAATACATGTTCAGCTGGGACCCCACTGCAGATATACACCATATAAAGCCATGCACATACTGATGGATGTAGAAAATGTTTGTCATAGCCTGTATTTGTAAACGCAGCTGCTGCAGCAGTCTCTCAGTCTGTTAAATACTTTGTATACAGTGTATTTTTCCACACACACAGTCCTGGGTTCAAATCCAGTGGTGTGTAGCAGTGGAATTACAGTATTGTGAAGCCAGCAAATTAGGAATGAGTGGTGCACTCATTATCCACACAATGCATATCAAATGAAATGTATGCATTTCACTGATGGAAGTCACAGGCCTGCAGATAGAAACACACTTCATGTATACCTTTAGCAGAAGTATGAGTACATAGAGTGTCAAGTCATCCATTAATATGCATTTACAGAGAAATTCAACTCAGGTACTGCAGATGAGGGCCACTAATATCAGAGTGCACAACACAATCCTTTCAAACTCACACTGCTGATTAGCACAGCTGCACAACTAACATACACATTTGACGTACCTGCTTGTAACAAAGACTTCTCTCATACATGCTCCAAATTATTACCAGACTGTAACATATGGCCTGACAATCACCCAAATGGTGGACAAATTGTTATATTTATCCCCCATGTTGCTGAAGGATACAACAAACACGTGGTCTTGTAGTCTATTGGTGATACCATTGCCTAACATACTTATCTTAAACATATGCCTTAATTGGGCTGGAAAATCTAGCCTCACTCTGGCTATGCCTCTACAAGTCTGACACAGATCCCACAGTTACTCCTACAATTTGTTGTCTTCCAACGTGTTCACACTCTTTGCCTATGCCTGTAGCACTCCCATCTCTATGTAAAAGGTGTTGCTACAGACCTACCATCTGCATGAAGCAGTCTCCTCACCCCAGTAATGTCCAGCACAAAATATCAGAAAGGGCCCTTAATCTGCATGAAGGCCTTATATATTATACTGTGGTTGCATGTGATTGGCTGTTGATAGTGCAAATTAGCTGTGTTGGCTGCATATAGCAATTCAGAGCCACAGATTAGTTAAGAGACAATTACCTACTGATGAGAAGCATGTTAAAAAGGCAAGCAGCTGGCTATGGGCACCATTCTGTATGAGACCTTCCTCATGCAAGTGGATCACACATATGCAAAGTATTAGTTATCAGCACATATCAGCAGAGGAGTACTGTACTCCATCAGGTATGTAACCATCTTGTTTACATCAAGATACAGATGTCTGACAATACTTATAGGGAATAGGGATTACCGCATTAAACCTTTCTTAGAACTCTGATAATGGCATGTCAAAGATCTCTGGATTTGTTACACATACAGAGGATGTGCAAGGCATCAAGGGTGGAATGTGTATTGTCAATGCGGCACACTGGGCTCATGGAACTCTCCCTTTATCATGGTTGTAATAGCACACTGCTATTTGTTGGGCACAGTTGGTTTGACATATTATCAGGGGGGTTGCCCCTTTGGGACACATTGCAATAGACTCCAGTGTCTGCTGTATGAACATACAGCAGTATTTCTCATGGCACACACGAAAATACCTGACTATCACTAGTATCCTAGTTGTAACCATATTACTAGTAGTACCCTTGTTGTATCCACACACACACAGTATGTTTGCACACTGTGGAATATGACATGTGGAATCAAGTGGTGGATATTGTCAGCCATTCTGTCCTTGCTGTATCGCTGCATAGTGTACTTCTATGAGTGTGATCCTGACATGTGTTCCCATTGTTGTTTTCTTTCAGGGAACATGTATGCAAGATGCCATGCAGCTTTCACAGATGCAGGGAATGGGTTAATACTGGAAGGGCTCCGTCAACACCATGAACTCCTACTGTCCAGGGGGAGGCACAACAGGGAACAGCGGGAGCCATTGTGGGCTGACATTATCCATGCTGTCAATGCCATTGGTCATCAGAGCAGGACATATGAGCAGGTGCAACACCATGCAATGGACATGATCAATGCCACATGCAGAAGAGAAGCAGATGTAGCTAGGGATCTTGGCATCACTGGTAGAGGGCCTGCAGTGGAACAACCACTCTCATCCACTGAGGAATTCCTGCCAAATCTAAGCACACACGACAGCTCACAGGCACCATCACACCCTACATAGTGGATGTGGGTGCCACAGTGTCCATGGCAGAGACGTGTGCAGGGAAACTTAGTTTGATCAGCATTGCAATACTGTAGCATTAAGTGTGTCAAGGCATACATTGTCCTCCATGGGTGTCAGGTCTGTCTGATTTGGGGATGGAGAAGGGTTTCACTGCAGTTTGACTGTCATGCTCAAATTTTGAACAATATAACAATTAACGCAGTCGCTACTGTAAACGTGAGATATATGGATGTATTACCTTGTGGTGATGGAACATGTGGTGGTACTGACATTACCTCTCCCTCAACTTTTCATAGGTCAGTCAGGTATCACAAAATCCCCTGGTCCTGCTCCTGGTACGCAGGACACTGTTTTGTTATACATGTAGGTTTACAGCATTGTAATCCCTAGACTGTCATCCCAGGCCTGCTGCCTGCATTGCTATACTGTCGGCATGATTGCCAACTGCACACATATATTCTGACTGTACACATGTTAGACTAATACCTATGCCTTGTAGGTGTGACCACACTGATAGATGCAATGGTATTGTCAGGACACTACAGAGTGTCATATGTGTCAACTGTTCAGAGTCTACACAAATGTCAGCAGTGTACTTCACTGTTGCTGATTAGATTGCAGTGTAATGAGATGTTATTTTCAAATAACTATAGCTGTTAGTGGAAAGAGTACTGTCCTCATGTCCTACTTGGGTTTTCAACAGGTCTGTCATAGTGATGACAGTGTATAGAGCTTTACATATAACACAACATACTACTGCAGAGCATAATGGTGCAGGGATTAATGCACTGCTTTTTCCTTTCTTAACACAGGTGACCGGAGCATTGATGTCTGTCCTCTACACAACCTGATGTCAGTGTCTACTCAGACTCTGGTGATGATGGTGGCCACAGTGTGGCACAGGTGGGGTTTCAGGGGTTGAATCTGTCCCAGAGGTTGACATCTCTCCTCTATCCTCATTGTCACTGCACACAGTCAGTATGTCCACACATACCCAGTCCCTGGAGGCCACAGATATTGGACAGTCAAAGGGTGATGACATTGGACAGAAAAGTGTGGAAATTATTGCTCCAGTGAGTGTAGACACTGGCCATAGCTAGAGAACTGGCATGTACCACACAAGTAGATTGACAGGGGTGTTTGTAGGAGGCCTGCTGTTGGTCCACAACCTGTTGCAGGTGTCACATCACAAGTCACTCTGCGCATGTTTCGGGCCATCATGGAGGCACAGGCATGTTCTGAATGGAACACCAGATGTATGCTTAAGCTTTTGGATGCAGCACAGTTTGACATCTGTGACTGCTGCCACCGCATTTGGGACACCCTGGATCAGTTCACTGATGCAATGGACAGAAAGTGGGCTGAGGCATTTTCTGTATTGGACCTCACATTGTCTGTGTTGGAATGTGTGGTTGGAGGTGAGCATCAGACCCATGGACATAGGTCAGCAACCCCATCTGCTGAGAGTCCATGTGGCCATGCACAATCATGTTCCCATAGTGACAGCACTTACAGTGCTACAGAGGGGAGTGTGCTGTCCATACCATGATGTGACAAGCCATGGGCTCATGGTCCTGGGTATTCCTGTGGGGGACATGGTTCCAGCAAACAGTAATCTCAGTCAGGTACTAGCACTGCTTCTGACCTTAGACAAGGAGGTGCCAGTGCAACTCCTGGCAGAGCCAGTTCCTGTATCTGGGGCCTGAGATGGTGAACTGTCAATTCTACCATCTATGGTCCAAAGCTGATCAATATACACACATGTAGGGCTAGCACTGAACTTAACTGTGTACACACACACACACACACACACACACACACACACTCACACACCACTGTTAAATGCAGGTCACCTACAGACACACACAATACCTTTCCATGGTCGATCTTACCTGTTTCTCCCCTGACTCACACACATGCTGTCAACCATTTGGGTCAGCCTAGGCCTGCTGCACTCCCACACAACACCCTGAGCAAGTGATGATACCTGTGCCACATCTCTGTCATCCTTGCTATTAATGCAGGGAAATGAAGATATGTGTCTGATGCTATATTAGTTAACATGTACATGTGTATTGCAGTGTTGTTTTGCCATGCCACTTGTAGTGGTTACTGACAGATACTGTATGTTGGCATTTGTCACAAGTATACCACATACGTTTGTGTACCTTATGTTGTATGATGTTGTAATGGCTGTATAGTTACATAACAATAGGTGTGTCATGGACCTGTTTATGTTTCTGTTTCAGGAGTATGTTGGGATAACCTATGGATACACAGCAGCAATAAAGCAGCATAGGATGGCATGTCAGCACAGCAGAAATATGTCTTCAGCAAGGTACAGCACTATGAAAGCATGGCTCCATAGGTTCATATGTGTATAACAGGTTAACAAGGACAATTGCATCATTCAGCATACTCCTGCATCCCTAATCTGTAAAAAGATCTGCTACCCTTGATAAGTGTCACCAGGGTTTGGGAACTAACACATCTACAAGCTGTGGTGATGGAGATGTCCCATCTACAAATATCCTGTGTCCAGTACAGACAGTTGATTGACACCAGTTATGATTGTCATGTCGTGTATCCCATTTTGTAACCTGCACATGATGTGTGTCACTGCAGATGTGTGCTTCACATTCATGTGGGGTCTGTTTCATGTAAGGTGTACTGTCTGTGTTACATATCTGCCTTCTAGCATGTACTATGTATACCTCAGTGATATTGTTGGCATGTTGAACAGCTGAGAAATGTATTAGTCCTGTCATGGTTATGCGGGAGGCACACAGTGGGATTTGACACCTCCCTGTATGGAGCCATACACATCTTCTCCAAAGCATTTAGGAGACAGACTACATGTGCTGTTGTGACATGGACTCCATAGAACATGTTATCTACACTGTGTATTGGTGTACCATGGAACCTGTGTGGCTGCTACAGTTGTACAATATGCCTGTGTAGTGACATAACAAAAATGCCATTGCACACAATGATAGATGTGATGACTGCCATATTCAGTGTAGCAGGTACAGTCTAGAGTTTACATCCCAAACCTGTCATTATAGGTTGTACAACAGTGATTGCATCCCCACATCTTACAACAGTGAATGCATCCCCACAACTTACCAATCAGTGACAGTCAAAGGCTACATTACTCTCTTTGTCCATACCTCCATGTATAATGGCTCACCTGTGTGTGGTGTGCGGACACTACAATAATTTCAGGGGTGGATAATTTCCCACAGAATAGTATTGTGCAGTCATTGGCATTTAGTCTTTGTCAGTGACTCAGACAACAACTGACTGTGTCTTATGCCATCCTGGATAACTGTTGGTTCTGTGTGGAATTCTGTGACAACTCCCAGTATGCAATCACCTGCTAATTAATCAGTCATAGGTCACTGACAGTGGCTGTGACTGCAGAGAGGGAATAAGTAGATGAGGTATGTCAGTAATGGAGGATGATGAACTCCACTGGTGACTGGCATCATTGCAGCATAGGTCTCCAATACTATCTTCCCAGATTATGACTGTCAGCCACTTGCCTATCCACTAGCTGACATAACACTCTGTACATGACGTACACAGTTTCCAGCAAGACCTGCTGGCCTAATATTATCATACACCTTGTCAGGCCATGGTTGGTGAAGTGAGACATATGTCCAACATCCATTGCATAGTGTAGCAGTCAATGGGCTCCACCGGTTATAGTCAGTAGGCATGATTTGGCCTTGAGCAAAAGTAACCATGTTTGCTCCAGTGTCAGTAGGTGTGCGACAGTGTCAGTGATTGTATCCATGCTAACTCCTATCATGGCATTTCAGGTGACATGACTCACAGATCTGGGGACATC
Organism: Protopterus annectens; assembly: GCF_019279795.1. Taxonomy (NCBI): domain Eukaryota; kingdom Metazoa; phylum Chordata; order Ceratodontiformes; family Protopteridae; genus Protopterus; species Protopterus annectens. Next base: position 1,235,052,132 of record NC_056733.1, on the reverse strand, counting down.
ACTTGGCACTACATGCTAGTTGTCCTCTGTGCAAGTAAGTATTGCAGTTACTTCCAGCATGTTTCAAGAGGAATGTCATGCAAGGTGTCTGTACAGAGCACAGACAAACATGTTAGGGAAGCATAATAAGTATACACTGTGTTGCATGCCCTGCAGCAGTGCAGTGACATCCTCATGCAGGGAACCAACATATTGCATCATGTGTTTACCAAGATGGGTGACCACTATGCCCCTCACAATGTGAAGTCCTACCTGGTGAGATCTGGCCACATATCAGTCTCCTTAGAACTACCAGCATGTACCCACACTTGCAGACAATACAGACATATATGTCAAGAAAGCCATTTATTACCTCCTGTGGGATTGACATAGCGTGACTGCATCTCCCCTTTCAGATGGGACAGGCAAGTATGCAGAGCTCTACACCCATGCATTATGTCAACAGCATTACAACTGCATGAACTCACCTGTACATAACAGGAGGGACACAGGCTCATCATGGCTCAGCGAACCTGACTGGTGGACAACTGCTATTAGCAGGCTGTACAATAACAGTTGGATAGTGCTGTGTGACAGAGGGGTGAGGGTGCCCCCTAACATGGAGACACTACATCCTCAATTAAAAGAAGCACATAGTGTTGTTGTGATGTTGTGTAGATATGATAAGTGACAAAATTAGCCATGCACTCAAAGCAGAACCACAATGCACAGTGTAGTTACATGTATGACCTCAAAAGACAGGCTCAGATTGTTGGTGACCTTATACATTATAATGCCACATATGATGGGTCTGTACTCATATCTAACCTGTACCCCCACACTGTCTGCATCAACTATGCTCCCTTGTCCCCACCACATGTCACACATGACATTCCTACAACCTGTCCCATAACTTCCATATTTACAGAGCAGTTCGTAACTGGCCTTTCAATGGAAGATACACTGCATCTATTGCACATGCTAAAATTCCAGGTTACATCCCACATGTAATCTGCCAAGGATTACTAACACCATTGGGAAACACTTGCAATCATACTGACACCACTGGCTGCACATCAGCTGAGTGGACAATGGCAACTGTTATAGCCTTGCACAGAGGTGGTGCATCCACTGACCAACATAACTATGCACCTCTTTGTCTACGTATCCATATCTGTATGTCTGTAGGGGCAATCATCATGGAGCTGATCAGCACACATATATGTGATTTACACACAGTTGACTGTACACAGTTTGGATGTACGACAGGGGGAGCATGATTATTACAGTTGGTGGACATTACTAAGGCAGTCACCAAGGACCTGGGTGAGGATACATCAGGGCATACAACCCCCCTCTAGACTGAGCAAAGTCATCTGACTATATCCCACTCAGGCAACATTTACAAAGCACCCACTTAGGCATCCATGATACTGTCATTATAGGGGTCACTAAGTAGCCCATTGATGGCACACATATGCAACATAGGGACATCCACCTCCAATAACTGATATGTAAGCAGCAGTGTTCAACAGAGCACAGTCCTGGGTCTTCTACTGCTTGGAATGCATTTAACCACAATACTTGGGACTACTGAATGACTGTGAACAACGTTGGCTGATGCCTGCAAATTGTGAGCACTCATAGAGTCTCTGTGGTATATCAATATCCTGCTAGAAGGTATTTTGAACACATGACTGTTGACATACTAATGGCCATAAACTCCATGCAAATATATATGTAGTATCATTTCCATCAATTACATTTAAGTACCTGGTATGTAGCACATCAGTCACAACATGTGATGTGTATACTCAAGGGTGAAAGAACTGGACACACTGACCTGGCCACACAAGTTTACACCTAATGCACCTCAGATCACCATGTCTCTACAGTGATATGGCATGAATCATATTGCATAGCTGAAGCAACAGTCACCTGTAAGTGACATATTCATAACCTCTAAATACACTTCCCTCAGCATACCAACATCTGAGTGCAATGGCCATTTGTTGATGCACCTTTTCAAGCAGTATTGGCAGTTGCACACAATGGTATGGTCCCTCACAAAGACACTTCACGTCTTCATTATGTGTTCAATAGGGATTGTCTGCAATGAGTGCCATTGTCACCTGTGGCATATAGATTACTCAGAGGTGATCTGTGCCTTGCATATGGGGCAATGTGTGATCCTGCTTGAATGCATATGCTGCATATCTGTAGGAGGCACAGCAGATGGATAACTCACTGTAAGGGCATTAATCTCGTATGTGACATTAGTACTACATGCCTGTGGGAGAGATTTGTCTAGCAGACTTAAACACACCCTTGAAACAGAACCCTGTCTAATGTCACACAGAGCACCTCAGTGAACCTCAGCACATGCCATCTGTAT